>NW_014569620.1:0-91988 GCF_001313835.1 Polistes canadensis
TAAGTTAGAAGTATTATGAATACACTATATTTAGAGAAAGAAAGAGAGATAGATGTGTGTGTGTGTGTATATATATATTATATATGTATATGTACAATTGGTTTTCCTCTTCCGGGAAGTTTGTAAATAACGGTGGTAGTTACCTTTAAATTAACTTTCGCGTTACAAATATTAGTGAGAATAATAAATCATAAAATCGGTCCATTCGTTTATATATTTACAATTAAATTGGTGTATTTTCGAGCGATCGGACGGATTTTCAAGCGATCAGTGTTCGGGTAAGTGTTTCCGATGTGAAAGTTCCTTCATTAGAAATTAAAATAAATGAAGTGTGTTTGGGAATGTTAAGCAATCGTTTACCAACGATTTTAGAAATCCTTATGAATTATTGAATTTTCAGATCGATTAGTTTTTAAATTTATTTTCAGAGTAGCGTCCTTGTTAGGTTAAGGTACCTTGTCAACATCGGTCAAGTGGTTTAGGAATAACTAAGTATTGAATTAAAATTGTTTTTATTTTTCGTTTTTACATAGTCAAATGTGTTTAAAATAGTAATGATCAAAATTAATTTTTTATATTATGTGTTTAGAAATTTAAACAAATTTTATTTATTTATGATATTAATCGGTGATACGATAATGCAAATATTTAAGCAAATGTTATTCTTTTTATTCATATTTTATTCATACTTTCTTTTTCTTCTTTTATTATACAACAGATTTCCTAATTTAGTTGTTATAAAATGATGTCTTGTAAATTGTTAATCGTATAATATAATGTGTTTGCGATTAGAAGTCAACGTAAAGAAAAGAATATGATTTACTTAAGATTTGTATTAATGGATTTATTATAAATTAAATTTTGTAGATATTACTTTTACAATATTAAGATATATCAGTAAAAGTGATTGAATGAAAAAGTTATTGTTTTATGGCTTAATATATAAGAATGGTATATATGTTCGCTATGTTTTAAGAGTAAGCGACATTGATAGTTTTCCAACCTGTTTAAAGTCAATAAAATTTGCTTTAACCCAGCTATCGACTCAAGAACCACCTGTTAGATTTCATCTAAATTTAGAATTCAGTGGTAGAGAGTCGGTTAGAATATTCTATAGATACTTTGGATCTGCCAACGCTCTCATATTTCTTTCAAAGGACAGTATGCACCGGTTTGAATGTACTTGTTTTTTGTATTATTTGTTTCCATTTTACTACTCACCTTTAATAAAATTTATACAACTACTCGATTACTGTAACTTTGCCCGAGCTGGTTGTAAAGTAGAAATGTATAAGTATACTCATACCTTTTCAGACTAACATACATTTCTTTTTTATTTTTTTTTATTACAGGCTAAAGAAATTAAAAATATATAGAGAAGATACATCCATTAGAAGAAATCACAATATGGCCAATAGAAGGGACAAAGCTTCAGGTGGATTTGTAAGTAATATGCTAATCATTTTGCAAATGATTTTTTTAAATTACAAAATTATATTTTTGTATGATATAATATTCAATTACAATTCCAAATTATACTTTGGATATTGAAAGGAATAAAAACGAAGGGGTGGGGGGTGTTTGTGGGAGGGAAGGGGATATGAGAGAGAAATCAATTAGAAAATGGATTATAAGCAAAAAATTATTTTCTCTAAAGAGTGGTAGAAATAAAATGTTACAGAATTAATAAGTTCAAATAAAAAAAGGGAATTTATTTATTTATTTTTTGTTTTGTTTTAAAGTAACGAGCAAGTGAATGCAATTAATTCTCGTTATATAGAATGTTTCTATAGAATATTTAAGAAATAACTCATCATAGAATTCACTATAGTTTAGTGTACATTACGTTTGCGAGATTATCGTTCACCATATACGTATAGTTTCGTTTTTATAGTGCATGCTCTGTCACCTGTATATTATATGAATATGTATATTTATGTATGCGTGTACGTGTGTACGTGTGAACGTTCGTCTTATCACGTACAACATTTCATAACGAGAATGTTCGTACAATAGAGAGGTGCTCTGACTTCTACCGGGCTAATACAAGTATATTTAACGTGAAAGGTATGTCAAGATATGCCAGTTCTGCTGGTAGTCAGCGTCGAGGTATTATCGGTGCCGAGGCATACGTGACCAATTCTTTAATCGTTTTTCTTTTTCTTTAAAAAAAAGATGATTTCTCAGTTGTTGTTTTTTTTTTAAATTTTTCCATCAAGATTAAAAATAAAGTCAACACACACACACACACGAGATAGTGATATTTTAGTAATAAAGTTTTATATTTTATTTTATTGATGTTTTTGTTTTTTACATTGGTAATAAGAAAAAAAAGAGTTGTATAGACGTTATCGTATTTTTTTTTCGAGTGCAATGATTTTAATGTTTAGAAGACAAAAATTGATTTATCATCTTTTATGAGAAGGAAGAGGAGGAGGTGGAATGTAATTAATTGTACGTGAATTCACACATATGTATATATATATAAGTAAAGTATATATATAGATATGTGATTTTTTTTTATCGAGAAAGGGAAAGTATAGAGATAAAGACGAGTAGATATGTCTCTTCTGACAAGCAATTTAATTTGAGAAATGTATGTTTCTTGCACCGTGTTACCGACGTTGAATTGTCGTTCCATCAGGCTAATTGAATGAATTAAAGTCATTCGTAAAGAGAACGTCTATGTATTATGTTTTTTTTTTAACACCTGGTTCTACGAATCGTGCAGTACCTTTACTTTGTTCTATCATTGTATTAATCAAAAAAGGTTATCGACGATGAAAGGATAATGACAGGAGTGGTTATTTAATAAAGACTTCTAAATTGCCGCAGTAACGACAAGTTTCTTCTCGTAAGAGTTAAAGAGTGAATCGTGTGTTTGAAGAAGATCGAAATGTCGACGACGATTAAAAGACGGAAGACTTGGTACAATAAAACCGAGGCTGGCATTAAGGTACGCTAATGGAATATTTTTTTTTCTATACAAAATTTTCATTTTATTTTAATATTATTCCATTGTATAATTTTATTTTGATTTTATCCTATATTTTGCTTATTTTATTTAAATATATAATATTGTATTTCATTAATATAATTTTTTTTGTATTTTATTCAATTAATTATCAATTATATTGGAATAAATTTTTAAATTTATATTTGTTTTTCATCTGCAATATATTATGCAATGTAAATGCGAATGAAATAACAAATATAATAAAAATATATAATACTACCTTTGAGAGATTATACATGGAATACTTTTACAGAAATCGTGAAACAACACCTTGCGATAATCGTCGAATCATTTTCTTATCGTTCTCGTATCGTTTAGAGATATCGTAGCGAGCTTTTATGTATCGTAGGAAACAAAACGCGAAACTTGTCGCTACTCGACGATATTATTTCATATGTAGGCATACGATGCGTTTCCTGTTGCTGCTTTATTTATCATTTTCGTGCTACAGCAATATGATATTTTCTATTCCATTTCAATCTGTTTCCCGATTCCTTAGAATCGTATTTATACATATTTATTTCGTTACATTTCGTTCATTATCGATTTTCAATGTTCTTTTCGCGAAACTTTCTTCGCGTTCTGCTTTCATATTTAATCGAGAAATCATTAGCTCCTACGCGTTAAAACATAATCAACTTTTCACTCTTACTTTTACCTTTTTTATTCTTTCAATTATGATTTAACTTTTTAACTCTGGCGTTTTCTAATTTATATTTGCACGTATGTTGATGTTTATTTAAATATTTTTGTATATATTAATGAATATGAGCCAATATATTTATATATGTCGATCTAATACGATTCATATGATTTAGAAATTACAACCGCGAACAACGAGTATAGTTTGTATTCGTATGAATTTGTCAAAATATATAATAGGAAATACCTTGGACAGTAGAAAAGTTGGTTCAAAGTCACTTAGTTAATTCACATTCATTTATGTGCATCTGTTATGTACATATATATACTTTATGTACGATGCAAGGTTGAAACATTGTCATCGAAGTTTGTGCTAAAAAGATATTCCACGAGATCTAGGTGTTCATGTATACAAGGTGTTTCAAAAGGTCAGAACCAAATTTATACCACGTATTAATGAAATCAAATAGATCAATAAAGTTCATATGCATTTATGTTTTCACAAATGCTTTATTGAACAGTTAGATAAAAGGGTTCCAATATTCCCAGATAAATAAAAACAAGTGATGAAAATCCATATGCAACGCGAACTTTGCAGTATATTTTGAATATTTTATACCTATAGTATTCATTTTCAACAAATTTATAGGAGGAAGCCAATATGTCTATCATAATACTAACATACAAAAATATTAATGAGTCACAAACTTTTGATCTTTCGGTCTATGTCCATTAAGGCATTTTTACTCACAGTATAGTTTTTTTTTTTAAACACTCTGTATATGATCGAGAACGATCGTTCGATTCATGGAAAAAAAGATTAACGTTGCCATGGCCACCTTTTTCTCGTATTGAAATTTTTTACTCTTTTAATGACGTCTTTAGATATTTATCTTGAGTCTGCTTCTAATTATAATTTAAATCGAAAGAGAAACTTTTTTTTCTAAGTTTATCTTTTATCATTATGTGAGATCTTCTTAAAAGTTCGTTTACATTGCGCTCAATTTGTTTATATTTTATGCATATTTATTAAACAGAAGGATGTGAATACGTCATATTATATGCGTAAGTGTGTGAATTATAAACATGATATATGAGAAATTGATAAATTTATATAATGTTATTCTTCATTTATATAGCTTTCGTTAGTGTTTGTAAATGACTTGAATTCATTTTAGAGTACATGATGCGAATTTTTCACAATCAATTAATAATAGTTATTAATTTAATGAGATTACGGAATAAAAAAATATTAATGTTTAATGTAGTTTATAATACGTTACATACTATATACACAATAATTTAGTTTTTTTATTAAATTTCGTAAAAATATTATGATAAGATAGATAAATCCATGAAAATGTATAAAAAGATAAATCCTGCACATCCAAAATTTATATTATATATTATTTATAATAATTTTATTAATTCATTTTTCAATGTTATTATAAATAATCCTTATAGATATCTAGAAACTATTCAAATATTTAAAGTATATACGAATTGTATATTTCGTTATCAATATTTAATTGAAAGAATCTACTGCGAGGCAATTATCATCCATGTTCGTTCGAAGGAAACGGTTAAAAGATAATTTCAAGTTGAATATAGGTCGAGGAGTTTGTTCTTTTTAACAAAGACGTACTTATATACTTCATATGATATTTTCGTTACGAAAAATGTTACCTTGAGACTTGCTCGTAAATCAAAGACTCGATCGAAATGGGATAACATCGAAATTATCGAATGCAAGGTGATGGAGAGAGTATGGTAAGTTTGCGAGATTGCTGATAATCGATGTCAGAGCCATATGTATCTACTTACACAGTATATTCACACAACTCTATATGTATGTAAATTTATATATACGTATATTTGAATGTCGAGAAAACCGGTCCTTTCATCTTGCATTCCACAGGGACAGCTAAGTTTTTATTTAATTTTAATTCATCCAAATATTTTTATATTTCTATACGTATTACAGTTCTATATTTTATCGTAAATATTTGAAATCCGTTATATCATTAATTGATTAGTTAAAATGAGAAATATATGTTCTTCGTAAAATATGACGTTTCTCTTTTTTCTCATTTTCAATTCTATGGAATTTACACAATCAGTTTATATGAGAATATTTTTATTCTATATATAAATATTTAAGATAATTCTTTTTTTCTGCAAACTCTATTCATGATAATATAGCGGTTAAAAATATAGTATGTAAAATATAATATACAGTATATCCTTGTAGAGTCAATTATATGGAATTTTGTATATTGTCTAAGTTACTGATATATAATGTTAGGAAATTCCGATAATGATGATTCGTCAGTACCATTTTGGTTCTAAACGAGGAGTCATCTATCGACGAATTTGGACTGGTACTTTTTGAAAAGTGAACTCTCGTGCAACTTAGAATACGTATTTATATACATACTTACATCATCGACTTCTCGAGAATGAAATGATCTCATCGTTGTCATCATAGTTGTATTCGTATATTCACTGTGTGTTCTTAGTTCGTGATTTTATCATTTTTATGATAAGTTCGTTGATCTTTGATGTTAGTTTCTAACGATTTAAGATAATCAACTTTGCTATTTGTTCGCTTGATAAACCAACGAGTGATTAATATTTTTTTTCTTTCGATTCTCTGTAATACTCACCCCTTATTAGGATTCTTGTTTGTGTGAATGTATTAGTATATACTTGTGTCTATGTGTATAAGAGAAAAGAGAGAGAGAAAGAGGTATGTATGTGGTACAAAATACATGAAACACGTCATCGTATAGTAAAATATATATCCAGCTACATTTGGCGTATCACTTATGTACTGTCGTTACGTAATATCTAAGCCACGTTAAAAAAAAATGTTGATACATGCTTGTAAGACAAGTATAAAATACATGTAGTAGTATACATATATATATACACTTTGATATAAATGTTTATGTGTATTATATGTTTGCTTTAAGTATAATATATATCTAATATGTGCGCTTGCACACAATCTCTGTTATATTTGTCATTACATTCTTTTTTCTTAGATATACTTATCTTTATTTTATATTTGTTTTTGTCTTTTCTCTTACATTTATTAAATTTTATTATATGTATTTATATTTTACGTACATATATATGCATATAATATAAAATCCTAGGGATAATTCGTATTTTCATTGTCAATTTAAAACAATTAATATTTTCTTTGTATTTACATATAAGTAATTAATATTCATACACATAAATGTGTATATATATTTATGCGAATGAGATTTCTTCGAATAATTTACAATGTATTATTCTTACTGGAACATTGAAAAATTTCTCATGAATTATGATAAAGTGTAGCACAAACAGATCGGTGTTTGCGATCACTGTGCAATGCCGTTACACATTGAAACGAGATCTTATTCTTATCATTCGACCGCATCTGCGTGTCTTGAAACCGGTATAAATCGATACAGTTGGCAATAACGACATTGCCGAGCTCCTTTTCAAACAGTTCGAATGTGTTCTTATTTATTTATTAGGTGCAGAAATTAATTCGGCGTCTATTAAAAATAAATACATATGATTTTTGTCATCTCGTTTACTAATAGTTTTTCTTTTGTTTAATTGTGTTAAATGTTTAATATAAATGTAAGTGTTAGTAATTAAAAGTTATAAAATGTAACGGAAGATTATTTAAATTCACACACACACACACATAATCCAAAGTTATAAATAATTTATAATGTTAAGTCACACTGAAATTAATTTTTACATCTAATACTCTCTTACCATTTTATAAATTTATTATTTACGCGTTATTATTCGTAATGCATAATGATAATAAAAAGAAGATTCGAAATTAATCTTTATTTTGTATCTTTCGCAACTGACACATTCAACGTGTCGAGATTATAAGTTATTTATAATGGAAAAAATATTTCGTATAGTTTTATCGCGAATAAACACGCACGAAATTTTGATCAAACGACTAAGATATTTTTCTAATCGTTTTTAAATGATGGCATTAACGTATATCAAGGTAGACACGTATTACGAGCTCTTATCGTTATTAAAAGAATTATTGAATTTTTTTTCTATTTGTGTGGTTTAGCGTCATTCGATTATAATAAACATTGTAAAAATTTGTGGAATAAATATTGAGGTCATATGTATCTTTATTTTTATATAAAAAGAAGAAACAAAAAGAAAAATCAATAGAAAAATAAATGTTCTAAGTGTAGAAGTGTTTGAGAAAATAGGAAAGAAAAAAAAAGAAAAATTCTAAATGGAGAATTTAAAGGATTATACACAAAAAATTCGTCGTTTTTACTCGATCTTGTGAGATAAGTTATTGACCACCTACTCTTCGGAAGGTGTGTCTCTTTCTTCTTTGGATGATGTCATCATTCACCTCCTTCACTATCGACGGCGACCTCAGTGTTGACCTTAAAGCATTCACCCTCGAGCTCTCGAAAGTTCCTCTTTGTCACGCAAACTCTTCCGCTCTGCTAAGTTTGGATCTTACCGATCCTGGAATATCGTCTTTGACCTGATTGGTCCTCGAAAGGAGAAGGTTTTTTTTATATTTTTTTTTACTAATGTTTTATATATAAAACCTTGGAGCTATTCGAAGAAATGACGCGTTTCTATAGACCACCGATCGTGCAGGATTTTTTGACGTGTTACGTGTCACGATAGTAATAACATGATTCATCTCACATTAATAAAATGACTAGTCCTTATATTTTTTTTACTTTTTCTGTCGCGAAAATACGTATTCTTTGGAATTGAGAAAAAATGTGGTTATTCGTTGATTTGATATTTTAATATCGTTTCTTTGTTAAAAGATCGAACAGGTTTTGACTTTTAACGATACGAACAAAATAAAATAAAAGTTGCCACGATTCGGTCATCATTTAATTTTGGGATAATATTGTTTTTATTGAATTTTAACTTATTGTTTAATCTTTATTATTTTTTCTTAAAGTTTTACGTGCACGATAGATAGTTAAGAGTTATGGATATTACATATATGTATTAGTATGTTGGATATTTCTTTGATATAATGCGTGTTAAATTGCTGACAAATTGTTCTATTCGTTTTATTGAACAAAATGAATTATATACTGTAACTGTAACACATACATTTATATATATATATGTAAACTTAAATCATTCCCGTTAGTTTTATCGAGTACAACGATTAAATATTTGCGTTTACTCGGTCTCCTAGTTTTCTGTCCGACCTTTTCCTTCTCATCACGAGTAAGGCTCGTAAATTAAAGTTGCGAATACTTGACGAGCCATTCGATCTGTTTCATTAGAAACATCTTTTGCGTGCATCTCGACGATCCTGACCTACATTTCTCTTTCAACGTCATCAATCTTGTACGCACTCGCTACATACATACATTTTATACTTTTTGGTTAATACAAAGAAATAAATAAATTGCAAAATATTATTACTTTTTATAATACTTCTTGGTATTCAAATGAAATATATAAAGAAATTTCGAAATTGTTATCATTGTCAGCACTTTTTTATATATATATTTTTTTTTACATAGGTATTCATTACATATTAATATTATTGATTTTTAATTAATTAACGTATCCAACAGAGTTATGAAAGTAAATGAACGTAACAAAAAGGACATTTGTGATATTTTAAAAGAACATTTAGAGACATTTTTTAATTTATGATAAAATCCTATTAATATTACTAATGGTATTGTTTCCATTAACACTTATCATTCAATCCGAATACATTTTTACTTATAATTTCTTTTTCTTTTTTTTATTTATTAAAAATCGAGGTCGACGCGATAATAACGTGTAATAGTCCACTAAATTGTACAAAATATTCGGAAAGCAAATTCCCACGTTGCCTGCAATATTGGAGAGTTATTTCTTATAGAAAAGAACAAACTAATAATACCTATATATAAATATTGTCGTAAACAAAGAATCGATTTAACACTCGAAATATTACATTCGCGTTTCGTGAATATAAAAGTTCCGCTCGTTGAAATTCTCTTCGTCGAAACAGTGTTCAGACACTATACTAATCGCAAACGGAGATACGGGGAAGCATGTTCACGATCGTGAAAATTGTAGGACAGTTACAAGTTTAAGGCCGGGTAAACTTGTTCCTGATAAGCGTCCAGCGTGGAGGAAACTATTGCCCACAGTTAATACATATGCGTGCGTATTAACTTCCTTTTGTATGTGTGTATGCATAAGCTCATATATATATATGTATTTCTTTTTTAATTCTCTTATTCTTTCATTTTCGTTTCTTTAATTTTTTCCAAGCTCGATGCCGTTATGTTAATCTTATGCTACGACCTAACTGTACCGTTCAGTTACTCTCGAGAACACCGTTTTTTCTTTTTTTTTTTTTTTTTTTTTTTTTTATATATATATATATATATATATGCATATATGCTTACATGACAATAATAATAGTAATAATAATAATAATAATAATAATAATAATAATAATAATAATAGTGATGAGGATAATTTGTTGACCGATTGAAACGCGAGCAGAATTATTAATATCTATTCGAAGTGAAGTGAAGGTGGAAAAGTTACGTGATGGTATCAAGAGACTCTTATCTTTTCTTTTCTTTATAAATTAATATGATTATAAAATAATTTTGTATATATTGAAATTTTTGTTGTTGCAGAATTACATATATTAAATGAATATCGTAGTATTATTAATGTTGAATGTAGTTTAACGCGCAATGTAACGATTTGAGTTTTTCATCAAATTATAGAAAAATATTATGATATTGTACTATATTATGTGTTTTATAGTATTTGAAAGTTATTAATTATTAAATAATTATTGTGATTCGTGTATCTTATTTATATGGGTTTATTTTAGAAATTATTAATTTATTATTGAAAAATAATATTTTCTGTGTATTTTGATCATAGATTTAAAAATATATGTGACTTTTATTATCACTGAAGTTACCCGCCCCCGATATATTTTATGACACCAGGTTATCCGTATATAGAAAATTTTTCTCTCGAATGATAATGGTCATAACTCAATGTTAAAAAATATCAAATTTTCGTAGCTAACGAACTTATGTGAAAATTTATGCCATCCCTATACTATTCCCCTTTTATATCTACCGTCTATAGATATAAAATAAATGATTTGGAGTTACAAACTATATAATACCAGATTCCATGGTTGAAGTAACTCGCTTGTATTCCAAGAATGCAGAAACTTATAGCAGCCTTTGTCAGAAGTCCGATGCTAATTAACAAAATTGACTAAATTAGAGAATGTATACAGATATACATACAGTATTCGTTAACTATGTCGCTTCTTGTTTTTCTATTATATTTCATTTTATATTTGTTCATCTTTTCATTTGAGAACAACAACGAAATACCAATGTGTAATACGATTGGCATCTAACTGTTATATACGTAGATATGTAAATAAGTATCAACGCGTGTCATTGAAAATTGTTGAAGTTTTAAAAAATTGTATTGATAGGAAATACATTTTTATAAGGATAAAGAAAAAAAAAAAAGAAAAGAAAAGGAAATGAATCATCGTTTTTGTTTATCATTTAAAATTCTTCATTTCTTCTTCATTACAAAATTCTTTACTTCGTCTCTAATTTAAACTAATTTTCTTTCAATTTATATAAACGTTTTATACAATATATATATATATCAATTTTTTTGTTCTTTTTATTGCATACTAATAATTATTTGATTCACATGCGAAATAAAGAATATATTCTATTTTAATACTTATCCGTGAGATGTGCTTATGTAAACCAGGCAAATACCGTTTTCAAGAACAAGACTAACCGCATTCCAAAAATCCTGTTTTAAAACATAGAAATCTAATTAACCTATGGTCAAGTGCCACCACGAGAAATCTATTATAGTGGTAGAAATTAATGAGTTTGATTGGCGCCAATGCGTATCCACGTACCGTGAAACGCGTATTATATCCGCGTTCGACGTATAAGGGATAAAAACTGTATGAGCTTTACGCGGAATCCCTTTAATCTTTCGGCGTCGTTCACCTCTTTTAACGTGGAATCGTAGAAAATGTCTGATTTTACGTGGAAAATATAAAGTTTTGTAAAAAATTATGTTACAATGTAAAATAATGGAAATTAGACACTTGTGGTTATTGCCAACTATCGGAAGTAATTTACAACAGGGGTTATATATTTAATTTGTTTCTTACAAGTTACATTTTCTCGAATTAGATTGCATTTCTTTTACGTTTACAATTTTTCTTGATTGTTATTTTTTAATCAAAGTAATTAATAAAGATGTTTAAACGTTGAATATTTCGCAAAATGATTGGTATTTTATTTTTTTTTTTAATTTATTATTAAAATAAAAATACAATTTTTAAGTGGAAAGCACAAACATATATGTAAATTGAAATATTTCGCTTGGAAAGTACTGTCTGTTATTTATTTTGTTATTTCACGAAAAAGACTTGTTTAGACAAATTTTCTTTTAAATAAATTTAATAATATTAATAATAATAATATAATAAAAAATAAACAAACTGATTTCATAATTATTATTAATCATTTTAACACTAATTTATGATATATTAAACTAATAATATCCGTGGCTCCACCTGAAGGAGAGCGACCAATCTCTTTTGCAAAGGAGTTTCACTTTAGTATTACATAGCATAAGCTATAGACACAGAAGTAAAGTAGTATTGCGTATATATATTTCTATACGTGTATATATCAGTTTGTAGTGGTAGAATGGAAGGAGCTAAGCAGACGAGAGAGCAAAGTCAGTCTCCCGTGGACCTTCCGCGGATACATTGACGTGGTGTAGTTTGTATACTTTATTCCTAATTATTCTAAAATGAAAGTTTTGAGACATCGAATTATTATACTTGAAAGATAATAAGAAATTGTTTAAGTGAGCAAATGTTTTGATCGATTAAAACAACATCACTTTGTGTTGTTTTATTTCGAAATTTTTCGTCACGTAATAATCGACATCATTATTTCGTTTAATTTTAAATTGTGTTGAAATAATAATAACAATTAAAAATTTACTTTACGTCAAATTTTTTTTACAATTGTTAAAGCATTCGTACGAAGAAGATAAAAAAAGAAACCGTAATTTTTTCAATCTTGATTCTACTAATTGTAAGTGTCTAACTAACGTCATCGTTTCTAAAGGAAATAGTAAATTACGTGCTTTTATTCGCGCTGTTTGATCATAGAGGTGGTTTTTCTATTTAAGCGATGTGCATTTAAAGTTCGAGCCTTGAATATATAATCTCGCGGTATATTGTCGGAAGATGACGATGAAGTATAAAAATATATATATATATATAAGTATTATTTTTTTGCATCGTAGAAATAATTATTGAATAAAAAACATAAATTTAGGTATTTATTTGTGTGAAAATCGTTGAACATAAAATTAAATTTAACTTTAACGAAAATTATCGGTAAACCGAATAACTGGTAAAGTCACGGATGACGACATACAGAAGAAAGTCTAATTAACATTCGATGTCGTCGAGTAATTTGAAAGTCGATATTTGCGAAAGACTCCTTTTCCCATCGGAGTTGGTTTCACTTTTTTTAAAAGGACGAAAAAGGGCTAGACCATACCCTCTTTCGTGTGGAAAATAAATCACATTTTTATTCATATGAAAATCAAATTTTTTCACACGAAATAAATATTTCAAATGTTTCGATTAATATTTAATTTATCGATATTTTATGAATACTTATTAATATTGTAAAATGTGTTAAATGATTGATTTTTAATTAAATATTCAATAACAATTGAAGACAGATAATAGTCTAGTAGGTATTTAATAATAAATAAAACAATTAGTATAAAGATATTATTAAAATAATATTAATAATTTTAAATGTTATAAAATCAAATGAAAAAAAAAAAACCAAAAGGGAAGGAAGGAGCGGAGGGGGAAGAGACATTCACCCTTTTCCTTTTGAAAATAGACATGCGATGCAATCGATTCATTTGATCTATTGTTTCGTCCTTTTCTTCTTTCGTAATCGATTAATCGCGCTTTGTTCGTAACATCAATCGTGTTACTTCTTTGTACTTACATACTAACATACCGTGTACACGTACATATAAAGAGAAGAATCCCGGTCTCGATAATCATTAAATCTCTCGATCTTTCGCGATCGTTGCATCGTAACCGGTCGGTCAGAGTTAAAAATAACTGATTAAAAATTATCCACTAACGTAAATTCCTTCATTCTTTTCACAAAGATGATGATGATGATGATGATGTCGATTAACAATGTTTCTTTTCGTATTATTAGTATTATTATTCTTTTTTTTTTTTTTTGTCACGAAAACATTACGTCGTATTTTACAGGTATATATACACGCATACACATAAATGTATAAACACCGATTCAGTGCTATGTCATAAAAAGAAAAAAAAAAATAACGGACAATAGAAAATTACGAAAGTCAAAGTCGAACTCGAAAAGTGCCGGTCATTTTATGTGATCGAATCAAAGTTCATGAATCGCATTAAAATGTCATTAAATGCGAGTAAATGTCTGTTACGATGTAAACGCGTATGTAATAATCATTGTTTTCTTGATTGGTTAGAAGAAGATGCCAGAAAAATCGAACGCATTTTATAATACTTTAATCTTCGATTAAACGACAAGTTTTATATAAGGTTCTACTGAGTGATATTATATTTATTTGAAGTTGTGTTAAAGAAGACAAATAAGAAGATGACGACGAAGGAAAATGTGAGACTTTAAATAAAATTTCTGGCAAATTTTCAAGTAACGCTGTGTTATATGCACGCTCTTGAATGAAGAATCTCTCGTTGGCCAGAGATCGATGCATCAATAAAATAAACGAGAAAGAGAGGAGTGGGAGAGAGAGCGAAAAACGAAATATATTAGAGTGAGATTATAATTGCAATCATGATCACGGATTGGGTAAGATCGTTTGATTCCAATTGTTAATTCATTACAAATTCATTTATTTTTAATAATTTCGTACTCATCCTGTTATCTTTAATCGGTCTTGTTACGGTAAAAGCGTGTATTCTAGTTAAAGGCAACGTTTTAATGAAATTAATTATACTTTCATTCAAAAAGAGAGATAGGATCTATAATTAAAAGATTATTTATTATAAGATCAGCGTTATCATGTACAATTGTATTTGATCATTTTTGTTACAATGTACCATTACTATAAATAAATATAAATAAAAGTATATTTTAATATATTATACGAAGTATATACGAGTTTTTTAAATTGAAAATATTTTTCTTTCTTTTATATTTTTTATTATAAAATATAGTAAAAAAAAATATTTCTTTTCTGTCTTATTGGTTTCTTTTTTCTATGAAAATTTAAGTAGATCGCCAGTCAAGCGGTTAGATGATTCATTCCAAAGGCGTTGTATTGTAATGCATAGACATAATATACTAGTATATATGTATATATATATATCGGTTAAGTTTGTATATGTATACCCTTCTTTACAAAGTGCGTAGGTGCATTGAAAAAGTCGATTCTACGTGAAATAATGTCGGACACCAATGAATTCGCTGATGTGTCATGCTCCCTTTATCCCATGATACTCTCGCGAAAGTCCCATTGACGGTTACTTTCTATAATCTATTCTTGCTGTTCCATCATTTATGGTTAAAACGTTTTTTTTTTTTAACGAGTAGCAACGATCAAAAATATTTGTATTTTTTTTTTTTTTTTACAATAATACATTAAAATACAACCATTTCTAAATTGATGCAAAAATAAGGATACTTAAATTGTAATATATTTGATTGACATAATTACGATGTATTAATTGTTATTATCATCAAGTAATTTCGTTTGATTATATCTAACTAGCAAATTATTATAAGATCATTTATTATTTATTAATATCGATTTGTATATCTAATATAAAATGAAAAAAAAAGAAAAATATAGATAAATAAATCTTAAATAATATAATACCGTTTGATTTTTTCGTCGATGAAACTACCGAACGATGAAGCCTCGAACGGCATTGTTTTCCTTATCGAGTTTGTTCCATCGTACGCGCGACGAAAATGAATAAGGAACGGACAGTATGAAATTATTATTTTACAGCACGTAGCATTTTTAGCTAACTATAATAGAGCTACGTAGCTAGCTAGCTAGCTTGCTTGCTTGCTTGCATTTTTTCGCTTCGTGTTGTTAGTGTGAAATCGACCGGCCGGCCGATTGCTGACAGTAAAAGTCTGACAGTTCTTATCCGGGCATTGATATCTCTTTTTGTTCCTATCGATACTGCAAAGTTTCGATGTATTGTTTTTCGGAAACGTGGATTAGAAATATTTTCTGCGTAAGTTAATTATTCATTGATGAATACCAAAAACTCTAATTCAATTTTTAAATTTTTACAAAAAAAATAAAAAACAAAACAATTTGGTGAAGAGAGTTATAGAGAAATCTATTAATTATTAAAATAAAAAAACAATTAGTGAAACAACACAGTGCGGGTCTCATAATTTCGTGATAAATCACCATCTTATATTATCAAACTATAGTTTCATTTTAGACCAATCTATAGAAATTATAGAAAAATTTATATTTCAAGAAATTAAACTACCTATATATTAATAAAATTATAAATAACAAAAACTGGATTAGTTATTAATTTCTCGATGTGTATGGTTGACGAATATGCTCGCTAATTTTCGGCTAACCTTGTGATTTCTCCATTTCCGGTTTCTTTAAATTGATTATATCATGACATCATTGTTTTATAAAATAGAAATAATGTACCATATTTATTCTTAATGTTAGATATTTAAAGTTAAATTTAGTTATATTTAAAGTAGATTAATATTTCAAGGTTTAGTATAATAATCATAGCTTCAAAATTATAAAATATACTGAAAATGTACTATATAATATTATTGAAATTAAATATCTTCCTGTTAACATCGTAACATTATTTAAAAATTATTTTCTTGAATATTGTGATGATTCATTTGTAGATAATTTTTAATAACTATATTTGTCACGCAATCTCGTATTTACGATATTTTAAAAACGTCCAGGAAAACGATATTTTGTGTAGAATATTTACCTGTCGAAGATAATGTTATCGCTTTGACGTAAAATGTTAAACCGTTTACGAATAAATGATTCAAATAGCCTCCAATAATTTGTCGATAGTATCAGTAATCATTTGAAAGTTTCGAAGGTTAATTGTTCGTAGTATATTTCTCTGGGATAAAGTTTCAAGAACAATGTTTTCGCACTAAAATAAGAAAACAAAGATTAAAAAACAACAAATATTTTCACATTTTATTCATTACTATGTCGTAGCTCGAGTCATGGTTTACCCGGCCCAAAAAATCAGGTCGTGGGGGTGGAGTCAGGAGTGGTACCGATAATAACACAATGCCTCGACCACACTCTGGCGATGATTTTAATGAGATCGAGCAGCAACGTTGTATCATCGAGAAAATGGATGAGGAGGCTGTTAATGATAGGTTCGAAGAAATGTTGGTGAGTATGAACAATAATTAAAAAAAAAAACAAAAAAAATTTTCATATAAATAATTAATGTGCCAAGCAAATGATGTTCTCTATTTTAAAACAAGTCATTTTCAAATTGAAATTGAGATGCATATATGAGTCGTTTATTTTAAAAGTGTTGTAAATGTAATAAATTTAGCAAAAATTCATTAACACTAATTATACTTATAATATAATTGTAAGAAATATTGATTAAAATTTTACAACCAGTTATGGTAAGAATTATTTCGTTTGTTCTAAAAAAAGGATCCGCCATATTTAGTAGAAATATTGTATCAATGATTCGCGTTGGCTAATATAAATAATATTATATATATAATAATTATAAAATATATTTAATAATAATATAAAATTAATTTATATAGGCCAACATGAATTTAACAGAGGAGAAGAAAGCTCCGCTTCGTCAACAATCTGAATCGAAGAAGAGAGAGATGTTGGTATTACATTACAAGGGTAGTATGCAAGAGAATAGATCGAAATTCGACAAACCAGCAGACTACATTCAATACCTAGCTCAACCGGATTTAAGTGTTAACAAGATTCACAATTGCATAGAATCTCTTAGAATTGCACTAACGAATAATCCTTTGAGTTGGGTTCAAGAATTTGGTACGAAAGGATTGAAGCAGGTTTTAGCAACACTCAACGAATGCTATAGAAAGTGAGTACTGTGAACTATGGTATATATGATATTATAATAAAGGATAATGCATATTTCGAATCTCATGTACATTTATCTATTTTAATTGAATTCTTCGACTTTGTCGATTTAACAAATTCTAATCTTTCACTATTTGTTCTATTCCAGTGCCTTCATATATTATGATAGGTAATTTACGTAATTATAAAGAAACGATACTATTTGCTTGTAATCTTTCCGTTTTTATTTCCTTTATAGCATAGTGTTTCTAGGTTTTATGTATATATAAATATATATAAATTATTCGCTTATATTTATTCATACCTTATAAACAATTAATATGTCAATAAAAAAATAGATGATTTATAATATCACATATATTAGGGCAAAGTTTTATGTTATCAGATTGTAGTGATTTTAAATTAATTATGGCTTTCCAGTTTTTCTTTTTTCCTTTTATATAGACAAATATTTTAGCACTTATTTATTTTTGCATGAGAAATGAATTAAAAATTCCTGCTTGCAAAGCATAAAATGATCAATAACAATATAATTATTTCTTTGTGATCTTTCTTTTATTAATTGTTGTATATAATTTTTTTTTAGCGATAATCGATACGAACGAATACAGTACGAATGTATACGGTGTTTAAAAGCCATTATGAATAATACCGTTGGAATAAAGGAGATGTTAGCTCATCACGAAGCTTTGACAATAGTGGCTAGATCGTTGGAACCTACAAAACCATCCGTGATGTCGGAAGCTGTGAAGTTACTCGGTGCAGTCTGTTTAATTTCGAGCGATAGTCATAAAATGGTTTTAGATGCAATCACTATGAATGGCGAGTTCAAGGGAAGAGAAAGATTTTTACCCATTGTACAGGGATTGATGAATAGAAAGAATGAAAATCTAAGGGTGAGTTGTCCGTAAAATAAAATTTTTTATTAATTATTTATTGAGTCGGCCCAATAAGTAATAGAATTTTTAATATACAAAATATTGGAGTTATTTATTAGGATAGAAAATATAAAAAGTTATCAATACAAAATAATTAGTATTATTAATTTTTAAATAGAAATAAGTAAACATTCACTTATTGGTCAATTGAATATGTACTTTTTTTTTCTTAGAAAATGTAATAAAATAGTGTTTATTTTTTTTTCTCTACAGGTAGTGTGCCTTCAACTTATAAATTCGATAATTAATTCTGCCGAGGATTTAGACTTTCGATTACATTTAAGGAACGAAATAATGCGAGTAGGATTAGCGGATATATTAGAAGCTTTAGAAAAGGATAAGTCCGACGATTTATCTCATCATTTAAGGATCTTCAACGAATACAAGGAAGATGATTACGAATTATTTGTACAAAGATTCGATCACGTTCGATTGGAATTAGACGATGTGAATGATTGCTTCGAGGTAGTTAAAAATATGGTAATGGAGACATCTGCGGAGCCGTATTTTTTATCTATACTACAGCATTTACTACTTATTAGGGACGATGCTTTGGTCAGGTACGTATCGAGATAGAAATTAACAAATATTATTTTTCGTAGTATTCAGTTTGTTTGCAAAATGTGTTGACGACTTTCAGGCCAGCTTATTATAAATTAATAGAAGAATGCGTGTCGCAAATAGTGTTACATCGTTCAGGCTGTGATCCAGACTTCAGTGCGACGAAACGCTTTCAAATAGACGTTCAACCATTAATCGATACTTTGGTTGAGAAATCGCGAGCCGAGGAGGAGAGACGTTTAATGGAGGTGTCTCAAAAGTTGGAAGAAGCTATAGCTAGTAAGCAAGAGGCTGAGGCGAAACTTCAACACGCGGAAAATAAAATTAAGGAACTTGAACAGGGGGTCGGAAAAATTGGGGGAGCTAATGCGGTACGTTGTACGGTATTAATACGGAGTGTTAATGATCTTTTTTATTTTTTTTATATTTTTTTTTGATAAATGAAGTTGTGGAAAGTGATAGATAAACATCTAATGTTGGATTTGTGTGCTTAGAAAGCAAATTGTCTAATAATACCACCACCGATATCTGGCGCGAATGTACCACCACCACCACCACCACCTCCACCACTTCCAAACTCAATTGGACCACCGCCGCCACCTATGCCACCTGGAATGGGCGGTATGCCGCCGCCGCCACCCCCATTGCCTGGAACAAAAGGACCACCCGGTATGGGAGGTCCTATGCCTCCACCGATGCCAGGGATGGGTGGTCCTCCACCTCCTCCTATGATGGCTGGAATTACATCCATGATGCCATCATTACCTAATGGATTGAAACCGAAGAAAAAGTGGGAGGTTGAGGGTCGGTTAAAGCGGCCCAACTGGAAGGCAGTTAGTTTACTTTTTTCTTTTTAAAATTTTTTTTTATTTTGGATATATGATATCAATCAAATATTATAAGCGTTCTATCTTTTGTCTTGTAGATATCACCGCATCAGTTGACGGAAGAAGTATTTTGGACAAAGGTGCAAGAAGAGAGATTAGCCGGTCCAGAAATACTCGATGGTTTAGCACAAAAATTTGCGTCGAAACCGAGTGGCAAGAAACTCGACGACGTCGTAGATAAGTGTGTAGAATGTTACCTAAGAGTATTTAAACAGTTAAAAAACATTATATGGTTACTTTTAATATTTTTCTATTTTTAGATCGGCAACAATAAAGAAAGTTAAAGATCTCAAGGTTCTAGATAGTAAAGCTGCACAAAATATATCGATACTTCTTGGAGGTACATTAAAGCACATGTCTTACGAAGATGTTAAGGTGTGCTTGTTAAGATGCAATGGACCAGTTATCTCGGATAACATATTGCAAGGATTAATTCAATATTTGCCATCTCCAGAGCAATTAGCCAAATTTCAACTTTACAAAGATAATTATGATGACTTGACTGAAGCTGAACAATTTTGTGTTACGGTAATTGTGGATGATTGAATTGTTAACAAGCCAAAATAGTTAATTCTATTTTTAGAAATTTTTTAAAATTTTAGTGTCGGAGCGTTTACTTGATTCTTTTATAATGAGCTAAAAATTATAATTGATAATTAAATTTTGTATTTTTATATTTGTAACTTATGTACATTTTTATTATTAGATATCGACGATCAAAAGGTTATTGCCTAGGCTAAAGTCATTGAGCTTTATGCTCAGATACGAGGAATTGGTACAAGACATTAAACCAGATATAGTAGCAGGGACAGCAGCTTGCGAAGAGGTTAAAGGAAGTAAAAAGTTTGCGAAGATTCTCGAATTGATTTTATTGTTTGGAAATTATATGAATTCTGGAGGTGGAGCTTCTGGTCAAGATTTTGGTTTTCAGCTTAGTTTTCTTACCAAGGTTTGTGGATTGAATTGATGTAACAGATGGTCTTAAAAGTTTCTTAATAAGTTTTACATGCACGATATTTTTTATTATATGTTATTTTATTGAGTTATGTATAATCTATACATAGAGCAGAATGTGTATGTGTGTATATATGAGTCGTATATAATTCAGTAAAATAATATAAAATAAATAATATTGTTTACGTAAAACTTACTAAGAATTAGCAAGAAATTTTTGGGATGACCTAATACATAAATTTTATATTTTCCTTCTTTTTTTTTTTATAGTTGACGAGTATAAAGGCTGCAGATAACAAAGAAACTCTTATGCATTACTTAGTATCTACAATAGAAAGGAAATTCCCAGAATGTTTGAGTTTTACTGAAGAACTGGCACACGTAGATAGGGCTAGTCGTGTCTCTTTAGATAACGTACAAAGAATACTTCGTCAAATGGATTCTAACATACGAAATCTTGAACAAGATCTTGCTAACGCTAGAATTCCTCAATGCGACGAAGATCTATTTTCGGAGGTCATGACTGTATCCTTTTAACACTAATAGATAATTTGAAGTTTTATTATAATGTATTAACGTAATTGCCTTAACGCTTATTCATCTAAACATAGCCATTTGCGAAGAAAGCAAGAGAATCTTGCGAAGTTTTGAAGAATATGTTTAAAAATATGGATGTTCTTTACACCGAGATATCTGTATTTTTCTGTTTCGACAAACAGAAATATACAATCGAAGAATTGTTCACTGACATAAGGACGTTCAAAGATGATTTCGTGGTAATTAAACAGATAAAATTAAGTTATTCATAGGTCAAAGTGATTAACTATCCTTTCAGAAGTTATTTAGTTTTTACTATTAAAACAATTGATTAATCAAGTAAACTGCGGTATTACGCGAGCTTTTATAATTTGAATTTTTATAACATGAGTTTCTACAATTTTACTATTGTAATTAATTTTTTATATTTACAAAAAATTTTCTTAATAATTACTACTAAATGAAAAAATAATTTGTATTGCCATTAAAAATAAAAAAATGATACGAATGAATTTTTTTTATTTTTGTTTTGAATAGTTAATCGTATTGACAAAAAAGTAGTTTAATTGATATTTTTATAACGATTTATAAAATAAATATATGACCTATTTGATTTGATTTGTTAAATCTTTTTAGCAAGCACAAAAGGAGATGTTAAAGTTACGAGAGGCGGAAGAGAAGCAAAGAAGAGCAAGAGAAGCGAGAGAAAAGGCGGAAGCTGAAAAGGCAGCACGTGCAGCAAGAAAGAAAGCACTTGTTGATATGAACGCTCATGATACTCAAGAAGGTGTTATGGATAGTTTGATGGAAGCACTTCGAACCGGTTCTGCTTTCAGTCGGCCAGACCAACGTCGCAAGAGGCAAACACGCATTGCTGGTGGTAAGCTTCTTAAGTCTTCACGTGGGACGTCGTAACATCCAAATGATACCGATTTTTATAATCGGTTCAATAATCCATGGTAAATCGATTGAATCGTACAATGGTATAGGTGTTCATACAAATCATTTCTTAAGGTACACTAAGTCTTGGAAAATATAATTTTCAAAGTTATTTTAAACCATGTTCCTACAAGATTTCACACAGGGGTCATTTTAATTGTATCTATATTAAAAATACGAAAGAACTACAAATTTGTCAAATGAGTCTTTAATTACAGGTACACTAGATGATACATCATTTAATTTAGTCACAGAAGAGAGTCAAAGTCCTAAACAGTCATTCATTAATTCTGTTTGTACACCTGAAACGAACGTTGGGATAAATTTTGTAAAGAAGCAATTTCTTACTGGCTACGCACGCATACTTACACCGGTTAAACCAAAACGCGTAATTATTACTAAAAGATATAAGAAAAATATAGTAGTTCAACGTGCTATTGTCAATCGTATAATAGTGAATAAAAATGGTAGAAGTATAAGACGATGTAAATCTTCTGGACATTTACCAAACAAAATGTCATTTATTAACAAACAATTTTGTAGTCCTCCAAACAGTAAGACGAGAAAGTTTTTCTCAACAATTGTTTCTTCGGAATTAAATTTTGCTTGTAATAATATAGGGAAGTTATCAAAATCTTTCGATTCTTTACTAACAATAAATAAGAAAAAGGTAGATTTATCTTCGTTAAAATTAACACGTACAAATAATTTGGAAAATATTACTGATCATATCGATAAAACTCCAAATAATATGTCAGCAAGATTTCCGACGGATCTAAACTTGACTCGGCCGCACCCACCTTATGTTACTGCCGTTATTAGAAAATCAGAATGTTCTAAACCTACTGAGATCAATAGTCTTGCTTTATCATTACCATATAATACTCCTTCGAAAAAAACTATGCAAAATAATAGTACTAATAATTCAACAGTAGAGGTAAAGAAAAATTTAGATTATAACTTTCACGATGTCGAAAATATTTTGGAAAAACTTTGTACTGGAATGGATAAAAATTATACCTCTATAGAGGAAAAGATGTACATTTTGAAAGCTTCGAATATTAAACAAGGAATTTATTAAAGATTGGACATGTTGGAAACAAAGTACATGAGATTTACAATATCGTGCTGAAAAATGTACAAAACCTTTTTACGATTTTTTTATCTTTTATTTATTATTTATTATTTATTTATTTTTTGAGATGATAAGACTGATCGAAGGAGTATATATACTTTTTCTAATATGATAGGTATTCCTTATTAGCAATTTTTAAAATATGTTTGTGTACCAGACTTATTTATAACGATTTATTAAAATGAACAAATTGCAAATATAATATTTTTCTAATTTTGAGGAAAATGCAATATGTTTTAAAACGATCAATTACAATGTGAAATATAATAAGACTTGTTCTGGACTGCACACATTAATGTCAATCAATAATTGTACGAGCTGCTTTTGTAATATTTGTTAATTAAATACATGCAAGTCATTTTTCATTGTTCCATAACTTCCCTCATAATTTTATGAAACATTTTTTCTTTTATTAAAGTCGCAACATCATCGAATTATCGTTCAATAAATATTTCTTGCTCGATCGGTAATACAGTAAAATGTCTTTTTTTTTTCTTCTTTTATTGTTTACATTACTTCGAAGGGGTAACTTAGCTCTTTTTTTTTTATCCTATTAATAAATTCTCGTAGACGTAAGTTTACAACGTTCATTCGTATTTTGACGAGATTAATTCAAGCCACGAATTTTATTTTCATTTTTACAGCAGAAAGGAGAGCACAACTTAATAGGAGTAGATCGCGAACAGGGCTAGTAGTTGGATCTGGTTTGCTTGGAAGAGAACCATGAACGTAAGTCTACTTTTGTTTATCTTATAATTCAAACTCTAAACAGCAATAATAGAAACGAAAAAACAACCATTAATTATTCGCGTATAAATTTGAGATATTTCAAGTATTAAATTATTATATAATTATACTATTAAATATATTTTTATAAAAAAGAAAATTGCTAACGAAAATAATTCTTCCAGAAATCTTTTAAGTTCAGCAGTAATATACCAGAATGTCAGATTTCCGTCCTAAACTTGATGCTGTGATGGTTTTACACTTCAATTATGTTTGGAATACCAGAGACAACTAGATAGGAGAACATGGTGTTCCATCCAGCACGACGCAAGAGATATCGCGTCCGGTTATTATTTGTTAATAATAGAATCGTCGGTTGGTAATAAGTTCGATAAAGTCTTCCTTATATACTTCAATATTATCTGACCATGAGTACAACGGTTCATCTTCTAATTCATGTAATGCAATTTTATATTTAAACATGGAGCTATGCATTAATATTCTAGAAAACCAGAAACAAGAAAGCAACAGTTATAACTGTGCTATGTCGAATAAACATTTCATAGTTATTTAATGAAATACTTATTGATATATAATACAATGCTACTTATCAGTGTCAGGTCTTTTAATACAGAAAATCAAAACTATAATAGAAAAAGGTAAAATAATATAGATATTTGACGAGTAGGAATCTATTATTTGGTGCATAATTATTTTGTTTAATTACGCTTTCTAAAACTTGTCGATTGTTGTTCGAAAGTGAATTGTTTCACTGTAAATCGAGTCAGTCGTACAAAAATATCTGTATACATATCCTTCACTATTTTATCTTTTTTTGTATTTTTTATGTTTTGTAAAATGTGCTTGTACGAGAACATGGAAAATAGTTCTGATTTAAAGACGATTGATAAATTTGGTGCTCGATAAACCCGTAAGAAAAAACTTTTCAAAACATCATGATAATCGATCAAAATTAATTAATCTTTATCGGGTTTAATTAATAACCAAAGATCAAGTAGCATTTCTTTGTCATTGTCAGCCGTTATGAAGATGATTATAACACTCAAACGTTGATGCAACAACGTTGATGTAACGATAGTTACATCGTCCTAGTGATATTTAAACACACATATATATATACATACGCGCGAACATACCTCGACATACTTGTGCAAAACGTCACACCGTATTGCCAATATATTTTATACATATATAGTATACATGCACATAAGTTTTGTATAGATATAATTTTGCAATGTTTCTATTATTGTATAATGTTAGATAAAGTTGAACAATTATAAGATTACTATAAAGTAATCATTGAAGAAATCAACGTACATATATATGTTCGTTTTTATTCCACTATATCATAATGATAATAGAAGCAAATAAATGTGTTCTTAATTATTGCTAAATAAGACAAAATATACATACACACAAAGAAAGAGAGGGGGAGAGTGAGAGAGAAGAGGGAAGAAACGCGTGCTCTTAATTGCGCACGTATTTTGTGATATATGCAATTGTTTTTCTACTTTACGAAAGCATTATTTACATTATAAGAAGGAAAAGCAGGTGTTTTCTATTATTCTTTCTCGCAATGTAGCATGCATTTGAAAGTATCGCATTTATAGGAAAATGTTCAAATATAGACTTGCAAGTCGATATTCAGGTTTTTTTTTCTTTTTTTTTAAAAGTGAATTAAACACTGGTGCAAGTTCCAATCAAGTGAAATGTTTGTACATAGTTGCTAAATCGTCTAACTCTAACGAGGCACAAACTTTACATTTTATAAACTGCTAAATATAATATAAATGTAAATATATATAGAATACAAAATATGTTTAAGGATAAGTAGAAAAATTGATTATTAGAATTTAGAGAAAGAAAGTTTTACTCTGATTGGTATAATCATGAGAATGATAAGTACCATTTTTTCGGTAATACGGTGCCAAATTTCAGATTATATGTATACCTATGTTGTACATATATACATATATCATAGACAAGGGATATATTCATCTTTTTCATTATCTATCTTTAAAATATTAGTTTATTTAACGATATATAAATCTTATATAATCGTACCTAAAAAAATTGCTATACAATACACAATTGAATTTATTTTTCGAATCTCAAAACTCGTACGCAGTCAAAATTGTTCATATTGTAGTTTAAAATATTGAATTTTAGGAGACAATTGTATCTATACTGTGAATATGTGAATTTTAATAATATTAATGTATTATTATTGGTACATAACATATTATCAATTTTATTCATTTGATATTCCCGATATGTAAATATAAGAAAGTGTATCAAAAGTCGCTACACCAAGAAATGAAAAGCAAAACTAAAAATCAATACTGGTTTATTAATAAAATTGTTTTTTATATAAGGATATAAATGTTTAGTTACAGTGTCGTTAAAAATGTATGAGCTAACGATGGGCTTACTAAATACTTATAGAGAAAAAATTCTAATTTTTTAGTTCGATAAAGCGATTGTTGAGACATTCTGTATTATATTATAGATAATTTATTCATATAAGTGCTGGTAATTATGATAGTGGACTAAGTTAAAAATTTTTTTAAATTAATTTTATAATTTATTTTATATTACAGTTACTGATATCGGAAAATAAATGATAATATTACTGTTTTTTATTTGTAGACTTAGCTCATTGTCATAATTTGGGACACACATATTACATGTGAATAAAAGTAGGAGTTTAAATAACTGCGACGTTAAAAGAAAACTAAGAAAATGTATGTTTTGTATCTCTTCTTGCAAGAGCAAGTTACTTCGTACTTTTTCTCAATAAGGATGGAAAGTGAAAAGCGCGAGAAATCCCGTTTGGCTAAATACTTCCAATAATGGAAAGAAGAAATTGCCATTTTTACGAAAACGACGATGGCGCGAGTAAGGAATGATTGCGAACGTTTAAAAATGCATATTTGCAATCGAAACTATCTAACTCCTATCTAAATGGTATTTTTAATTAAACGAAGGACGTTACGAGCTATATATTGTAGTTATAATTAACGTTTACTTATCTAAGTTTCCTACCATTACCACGTTTCAGTTTTATAATACTCATGTAATTATAGTCATGTCATTAATGATTAGTCATAATTTTTGCTGCGATTAACTGATCTTCGATATTTTGCTAACGCTAATAATTGTTTTGTCTCTCTTTAAAAAGTAACGAGAAATAAACAATTTTAATTGCTTTCTATCATTTAATCTTAGATTTTCTATTTTTTTGTAATTTTTTTTCTTAAACATAAAAAGGATATGCATTATTTTTCACGCAAGATAAATTTGTTCTTAGAAGTGCGTGAGAATCCGTAAATATTGAAAACACAATGGTTCGGGAAGATTCAGGTAAAGTAAAATATTTTACGACTAGAGATTTAAACAAAACATTTGGGAACAGAATTCGAATTTTTTTGCACATATTTTTGAAAAATATTGTTCTCAAATGTTTCCTTTTTGCGGGAAAAATACGAGTCAATGGGAAGTCCCGGTTATGATGACGTCATCGAAGAGAAGATTCCTAAGCTATTTAAAAAAAATAGGCGCGCGATTTAATTTACATGAAAGCGAATTTAAAATCAATCTCGTTAAACTACTATCTCCGATAAATCGTCGACCAATCGGTGATCGTATCGACAACTGCATCGATCTTTCTCTTGTCGCTTTCGTTCATGTATATAATATGGCCGTTCGACGGTTCGACTCGTTCCACGTTTTTCACTTTTCAAAGTTTAACTTCGTCAAAACTCGTGAGAATTCGTTTCCACGAGCCAATCAGAATGGTGGCGTGTTTAAGCAGGTGTTTGTGTTTAATATACGCATGCAAATCGGAGCAGCCGAATTTTCGGTGGAGTAGTCCTCGTCAGTCCTTGTTCGCTCGTTATACGTAAATTGGTAAATAAATATATAAATAAATTCAAATTTGTAACTCCGTCTAAACTGAAGATATTTAAATTCGTTAATTTCTTTTCAATCAATCGTTCGAATAGGATAAAAAGATTAATAAAAGGGTAGTTGTTTTATGATTAATTGAAAAATAAACGTTGAAGAAGCAAATTTTGATTTCGAGATAAGAAAACACTTGCTGTATGTATGTATATATATTGTTAACTTTTCATAAGGAACACTGATAAACACTTAAATATTTATTACCAAAAAAAAAACAAATAAAATAAATTATAACGAATTTAGATTTATTGCTATATATATATATAAACAATATTTTGAATTAAAGTTTAATTATGAAAAATATATATATATATATACCTAATATTATAAATATTCAACCAAACGAAAAAATTAATAGCAACAACGAAATAATAAATGAATACTCGATGAATTTGAATGAATCATTTCGAACAGTTTTATTGGTTCCTGTTGTTAAATTTAAATAGAAAATATATCATCCTTTGTTCGGTATCGTGCGAGTAGCAGTGTTCGAATGGATCGAGATTGGCGGGAATTGAGCAGCAAGTTAATGTACATGCCAGTTTCGTAGTAGTAGTAGTAGTAGTAGTAGTAGTAGAATTATATAGTAGTAGTAGTCGTTGGTCGGAAACCCGCGAACGTTGTGCTCGGCTCGGTGGCACTTGTAGTTCGATGCCGGAGACCGTTCAGAGTTGACCGTGCGCGCGCGCGCAACACAGCAGACGTTCTTACCTGCTCAGTATTGGATTTACCTTTGACTCATTTATATCGTTTATTATATTGTTACTTCCTCTGTGTTATGTTATATCGTTCTTCTTTTTTTTCTTTTTCTTATTTTTTTTCGGAGGGTTATCTCATATGTGTTTTTCGTTATCTACCACTCCAACAATAGTGCTTTTCGTGAGGAAGAATAGAATGCTAAGGATACCATGAACGTACCCATCGTGTCAGGCGACATCGCGGACGATGATGATTACAAGCCACGTTTCGTTAGGGTAAGTTTTATTTGTTTAAATATATTATTTTTCTTTTGTTTTGTTATTTCTTTTTTTTTTTTTTTTTTATTACGATATTAATGATATTAAGTGTTAATAATTAATTGTTCACTCGTATCTTTTATTAATCGTTCTGTGAATTTTTATCTTTGTTTGATTGTAATATCAATCGATTAATCAACAGTTCATACGAATTGTATGCGAAAAATTGTTTTCTTTCAATATTTTTTAAAATGAAATATTTTGTATTAAATAATATATAATTTTAGTTTTGTTTTATCTCTTTATACGCGTCGTCAAGTCAATTTTCATTTCGATTTCGTTATAATACCAATCGGCTGATCAGGTGGTTATGCGAAATTGATGAAATTGTTTTTTTTTTCGATTTATTAAATGAAATTTGTTATGCAATTTTATAAAAGAATATACTTTAAAATAACGAATTATTTTGTTATTATTATTACGCGATATTTAATAACAATATTATGGAGGTATTCAATAATATCGTTTTTGTTATTTCATAATAATAGGTTACCGTAAGATTTATTAGTATATATACTAAGCGTTTAATACTAAACGTTTTATCATTTTAATTACTTAAGTAACGTGTATACGAAATTATTTGTTATTTTTAAAACAGATAAATATATATTCGAATGATATACATATATAAGTACTTACGTATTATATTTGAATTCGATATTATTAAAATCAATGACACAATAATTTAACAACTTGCTTATTATTTCTATTTATTATTACCGAAGTAACATTGTATTCAACATACATAAGCACCGTTAACGTCTCTTAAAGTTGTCGTTCCAATCAATCAGCTGCCTTTTCGCATTAAATTACATTGCTTTCCTCGAGTTCACGATTTATCGATTTATGAACGATATAATGCATCTTCTTTTATCGTTTTTATTTAAAAAAAAAAAAAAAAAACAACAAACGTTTAGAGTCTATAACTAATCAACTACAATCATAGACGATTCACGTTGATCACAAGTATAACTGGGTTAAAAAGTTCTCGATTAGTCCCGAAGAAGTGGAATAAGTGCAGTTTAAGCATAAAACGTACTATATTTATAACAATATTTAAAGATTTCGTTAACGATGTTAAATGAAATTTTAAATGTAAACGTGGCTAACGATAAGCACATTAATGATTATTTTATTTAAATGGATTTGATTTATATTTTTTTTTCGAAATCGAAAATGTATGAGATGATACGATAAATTTGACTTACTTCGTCCTTTACCCCAGTCGTTATTACTTACTTCGAAGATAGGAATGAAAATCTAAGCGGTCATTATCGGATGGCGCAAGGAAGATGAAGAAAAATTTCCTTTCACTCGGAGGTATCAGTATACGTTTCCTAAACATTTATATCGAGATATTCTTTTTAGGTTTGTCACGGATTATCATAAGAATTTTTACGAACAAATAAATAGAAAGAAAAAATTTCAATGAATCGAATAAGTGGTCTTCAATCAAGTTTATGTAGAAGATTGTACATAATATATTTCATTTTATGAAAAAACTTAATTTTTCTCCATAATATATTTAACAATATAAAACAATTAATAAATTAAATAGTTGAATACTTTTTTTTTTACTAAAATTTATATAATTTATATGTTTCTACACGGGATGTATTATTCTCTATCGAAAGTTGTTTTTTTATTTCTTGTTAGATCTCTTCGTAGTTATAACAGAAATAGAAAGACAAACAAGAAATTATTTTTCTAAGAGGAAAATAAAAAAAAACGTGTAAAAAATATGAAAACAATAACCACAAATTCCAATGATATGATTCATAACATGATCACTGTAACGAATATGAGGAAAGATGGATATTTTATTGTAGAAATGATTGTTTTTATCTAAAGGAGATATTAAAAACCGATTAGTCGTTTTCTAACAATTGCTGTGTTATCTAATTTCATCCTCCATATTGGTATATGCACATTGTTATCTCGCAAGGTAAATAGACAAAGAGAGAGAGAGAGAGAGAGAGAGAGAGAGAGAGAGAGAGAGAGAGAGAGAGAGATAGAAGAAGATAAAGAAAAGAACAATTTTTTGTCTCATTTAAGTAAAATTATATTTTTCTAACGATAAAGTATTCTTTTGTAATAAAATAATTGATATCAATTTGATGAAAGTTGAATAATCTTATAAAAATAAGTTTATGTATAAACAATTTTAAAAGCTTTGCATTACAGGTATATATCAATTATTTCAAATTTACAGTAAAAGAACTGATACAAATATTCCTGTGACTCACTGTATATGTATGAACGTATATAGAGTTGTTGTTATCTCTTAACGTGGAAACTGTAATACGCACGAGCCGTGACTTTGATGCACGTATATCGTGAATGTGAGTAGCTTCGCATGTGGATACATTTCTTCTGTTGCTGTTGGTACCTTAAAGACCTCTATAATTATTTCAATGAAACAAGGAAAGAGTCACCTACCTGACTTACTACTATTGTTCCCGCATGATTTCACGTGTCACGTTTCGTTTCGTTCTCTCACGATCTTACGAAAATTTCTTCCATTCTCTTTTCATTTTTCTAATGTAAGATCTAAACATTCAACGAACAAATGATTTAAACAGGTCTTTTTTGTTTTTGTTTGTTTGTTTTTTCTGTTTTTTTTTTTTTATTTTGCTTTTATAAAATTTATCTTCCTGTATTCTTATTGACGATCAATTTAAATGCAAGACATTCGTTTTTGTATTTATTCATTACTACATAATTATTATTGTAGTAATGAATGGTAATTGTTGTTTTTAATTATTCGAATACTAATTAATTTATTCTTTTGATTTTATATATATATTAAGTAGATAATTATTAATGATTTTATAGCAGGTTTCACTTTGCACTATTTTCTCCTAATGATTATTATTCTTATCATATTATTATTATTATTAGTATTATTATTACGATCATTATATTATTGTAACTACTGTACACATTATTATAAGACTCTTAAGTCTAGATATTTTTTTTCCACAAGATCCGTTTTATCTCCTCTTGTGTTTACTCGTTTTGTGTAGACCCTTCTTTTGAAACTACTTAACTCGTTAAAACAAATATTTTCTAAGGTATTTTTTTAAACTCACTAGAGATACAATTCGAAGTATGACCTATAATCACACTATTTTAAAATTTACTTTTGACTTTTACAAATTTATTTATTTACCATCAATATTCAGATAGTTGTTCGTTGGTAAAAATGTTTGTATAAGAACAAAATTAAACATTAATACCGGTTCAAGTGTTAAATTAATTCGATCTAAATAATTATAAAATAGAAGTAAATAATTAGAAAGTATTAAATGCTTACAATTTTAATCTTAATCTCTTCATTAACTTACTAACCAGGAGTATACAAAAAATTAGATCAATGTAATTCATCAGTATATTATTATATTATGTATAATATGAGATATTTTTATTGTAACACTTATAAAAATCTTGATTTCCTCGAGAATATATGTATATAACGAATAATCTAGTATTTTTCCACTTGACCTGTTTCTTATTATTTTTTTTTAAATAATAATTACTAATTATATCGCTATCGTGTATGATAAAAAAAGATAAAAAAAAGATTTGATAAAAAACGTCATCGTACTGGTAGATTTTTTTGATCGATATAAACACGTGTCATCTGTTTCCTCATTGACGTTCATTTCTTCTCGTAATTTCGTAATGCAATCATCTCTCAATGCAAGGCAATCCTTGCATAATAATAAATCTAATAGATGGGTATGAGAATAATGTCGTTGTGTGGTACAATAATTAACGTTTCAAGCGTATGTGATTTTTTCGACCCTATTTATATGTATGAATTAGGATTTCTTCAATTTGTTCACTTGATAATCCCTTTTTATCCGAGTAAATATTTTCACGACATATTAAGTATAAACTCTATACTATCTTCTTTTTCATTATTATAAATTTACAGACATATTTTATGTGTATATTCGTAGTCAAACTAATTTTGAATTTATTTTCGGTTATTGCGTGTCCGAAAATTTGTGAGTTTTGTTAAAATTTCTATAATTCTTAAGTACAGTTATGCGATCCTATGTGGGTACTTCGTTTTCTTCAAATTTAAACAATACAAATAATATTATTTCAAAATCTTTAGATTGTCGATACAAATTTTAGAAATAATCACTTCAGACAATTTTCAATATTTCCAGTTTCATCTTACATATACTATTTTCTATATATATTGTTTCATGAATGTTATTTTTCTTTCATTTTATTTAACTCATCTTTCATCGAGTTCTAAGACGTCCTATTTGAAACTTATGTAGGTTATGCATATATGTATGTATATATACGGATGGTAATTAAAACGACGCAAAACCTTTGTCCGATATAAAAGAAATAAGATGATTTACAAGAGTAACGCGTGTAAAAACGATAAGTTTGAAAAAAAATTCCAAGCTTAACAGGCGGCACGTAAAGGAAACCTCTTTAGGACGGAATACGCACGGAAAACACGTGAAGCGAACGAAGAACAGCAGTAGGCGACCTTGCGTACATAATCTACTTTCAAATGAGGCTAACCAACACACAAATATAAAACATACACTCTCAGATACAGATAACCACAAGAGAGAATATCGCGGGAGGATGAGAATAAGTCTCTCTCTACTAGTTTGTATGTATGAGAGTGGTCGAACTCGTTACAAAAATATTCGAATTCTTCTCGAACCGGTCCGATAAATCTGACAAATTGTAAAAACAATCATGCCACTCGTCGACTGACACAAGTGCTAATTATTACTAAGAATTATATACCAACTTTGAAATTATTTTGATCTTATAATCAGTAATGAAGATTTTAAATATTTACGAACGTGATTAACTTTTTTTCTAAATATTTATTTTTTATTTTTTTTATGAACAATGAAGTTTTTTCAAATATTTAGATGTATATATAAGCTATAAATATTTTTAATACAACAGTATTCATCATATAAATTTTAAATATTAAGAGATTCAGAAGTTATTTTAATATATTTTAAACATTATTAAAATGATTTAAGTAGAATTTCCAATTTTTGATTAAATTGATTATGCAATGATTAATTTTTAGATTTTATGAATAATAAATAAATAAAAAATGAAGTCTTGTATAAATACAATAAAGCGTATACTTGGAATAAATAAATAATAATAATAAAAATAATACAAGAAACACATATTATTAAACAGAATAATTATTGTATTCGAAAAATAGCTTATATATTCGTACGTTTAAAAAAAAAAATTACACCGTTTAATTTATTCGTCCATTAAGAAGAATTTAATTTAAAGATAATTATATTTAATTATAAGTAGTTTTTCTCTTTCTCGAGGAAAAAAGAATAATAGAAAAAAGACACTGTGACGTGATCAAGTTCGTCGTAAATGCGACTCATCTTCTATAAATTGTATGCATAATACATGTGTTTGTAGCATCGACGTTTGAAGTAACACGAGGACGAAAAGTAAAACGGCGTTGACTTCGATGACAATGAACATCAATAAATATTTCTCACGTAATGAAACACGAAACATATCATCAGATATTATATCGTAATATACATATGTATATAATATATGTTTATTAATTATTATTATTATTATTTTTCATCGAAGTATCAAATGTTTCATTATGTTGTAAATTCGACATTATATTTCTCCAATATGAATTTCTAATAACAATCATGTTCGATCTCTCCTCGAATACTCTCAACGATCGATTTAACTTACCATACCTTGTTTCACTATTCCAAACTTCTTTCCTTTTCCCGTTCCTTAAGATCGCAAATAATGATTTCTTATGGAAGGTAGAAAATTCTTTCACGTATACGTGTATCGTATTACATACATACATAGTCAGGATAGGAAAGCGAAGTTATCCGAGACTTTCCCTGCTGGCACGATCCGTACTTGCGTAAGATACACAAGACGAATTTAAAACGAAGATCATTGATCGTTTTAAAGACATTGTTCTGCAACTGTGAAAAATATTCTATACAATCGATTAATTTATTCGTTTATTGAATTTTTTTCGAAAACTTTTCAGAGAGACGTTTTTCTGAAAACTAAAAACACACAATTGTGTGATATAATGTACAGTTTTTAAAACTTTATAAAACCTAAGGACCTTGTACATTACAGCTATCTGATTTTGTCTATACAAGAATAGAAATGCTCCAAAAGATACCTAAAGGTCGCATGCATAAAAAAGTAAGATCGAAAAACCGAAATGCAGTTTCTAAATTTTTCTAAAATCTAAGGACCTTGTGCATTCCAGCTACCTGATTATTTGTCCTAAGATACAAATTTTCTAAAAGATACCTAAGGAGCGGTCACATGCATAAAAGTACAATCGAAATGCCGAAATGCAGTTTCTAAAATTTTTCTAAAACCTTGTGCATTTCAACTACCTGACTAATCTGGGATTAGTTTAAGAATTTTCTAAAAACCGCCTAAGAGCTTAAAGGACACCAAATTATAATTTATAAATAAATACTAAATTTTTGTTTAAAAAGCCATCGAATTAATTGTGCTACACCTAATATAATACAAACTACAGTATAAAATTCAAAAATACTTACTACTGTTATCGAAGAAAGAACAAAAATAGCGAACTTTTCGAATGAAAGAAAGGTCAAGAGATACGATTTGCCTGGAGGCGTCATGATTGGTTAGCAGCGCATGTAATGAAGTGTTGTCCTAAGACTTCCTCCCTTGGTATTATCAAGCCCTACCTTTCTAGACACGCTTCTTTGCTTTTCTCTGTCACGATGAATAATCGATTGTAATTATTTTCATTATAGAAAAAAAGGGGGATGGTGGAGAGAAAGGAGGGTGAGGGGGAGGGATAGGAGGGAAGAATAACAAAAGAAAGACGATCTACTTTATTATGAATCTTTCCGACCTCAATTTTTATTTCATTGAATGAAAAAAAAGTTAAACACTAGGAACGATAAGTACCATCGAGTTTAAATTTCTTGTTCAGTGAATAGCGCTGAATATTATTATAAATGGAAGTAAATAAAAATTAGATAATTGAAGTTTTTTTTTTATATGGTTGTTTTTAGAATGAATTATTAGACGATTATTGAACTGTTGAGTTAGTAACTGTTTTTAATTTGCTACAACTGATTGGTAAGGTAGATTTCGGAATCAATGTTATTTGAAAATTTTATAATATTGTTTTATTAGAAATTTATTGATTATTAGTGAGAAATATAAAATAAAGTATTCTAAGTTTTTGATAATTATTTTCAAATCTAATGAATTTCAAATCATTTTTGATTTTATCAACTTATGATAAAAAAAATGTTTGATTAAAAGAAAAAGAAATGTGGGTAATTTCGATGGAATATTTATCACAGGAACAATGACATAGAAACCATTGTTACGCCATCTTTTTGTTCCGTTTATGAAAGAAGAATAATTTAATAATAATTTGGAAATATTGTTGATTTAAACGCATTTCACCGCCTTTTAAATACTACGTCTTCTGCTTTATACATTCGAGCATATTATGACATGATAATTAATAACTGTAAAAATATATTTATTCAATTATTAAATGAGCAGTTTTTTTAAAACGGTACTTTCCAATTGTATTAAATTACAGGTGTTTTCTATTAAAATTAGATTATGTTGTATGTATTTAAATATATGTATATATATCTTTGATTATTGTAAATATAATTTAAAAAAAATAGCATTATTTAATAAGTAACAATTGCAAATAGAAAGCCCCAGAAAGTCGCATTTGGATGGAATGCCTATAACTTTTTTGTTGGCCTTACAGATTAGAATTAAATTTAACGAGATTCTAATGTGTCTATACAAATACATACATACACACACACATAACACACCTAAACACATGGAGGTATAGAGAAATCGTAAAAGTAAGTTTAATTTAAAGAATCCAATGAGAAAACGATCGAAGGTTGTTGCGATAAATTTCAATGAGATTAGAATTTAGAAAGCACTCAAAAATTAGAGTTTTACGCATTTGCAAAAACAATGTTGATCGTTTGTTAAAATATTTTTACCTTGATATAAGTTATCGTATGAAAGGGGAAGCCAACTTGAAGCAAAAACGTCTGGCACAAAACCAATATACTTTCCGATGACGATTACTTACGGTCGAACGATTGAACCGAAGACTACAGCTACTTTCAAAATATTATTTCACTACCATATTCGTACAATTATTTTTTCTATAATTTTCTTTGAACTTTTATATAACTACATCTAACTTATTTGAGAAAGAGACGTTTTGAAATATTTTGATTATTCATTTACGTAGGAAAATACTTAAATTAATAAGTATGTACAATATATTTGTACGAATGATAAAATAAATTAAATTTTATTAAAATTTTATATATCTATACTGAACGTCTAATAAGTTTTTCTTTGCAAAATGTTTATCGGCATGTTCTATAAGTAAAAATTAAAAAAAAATATATTAACTTAGGCTCCTAAATACTTAATTAATATGTTATAACAAAAAATACGGTATATATATAAAATTATATAATATAATAATAATTGAATAAAATAATGTTTTCCTTTATTATTTAATATAACACATATATATATATTACTCTCAGGTATTATCTCTCATTCTGATATTAAATAATATTAATATAATATTAAACATGGTAAAACTTAAATACAATATATTATTCTTTTATAATAAATTTATTTATTTTGTGAAACGCTTTATATTTAAACGATGATAATAACAATAAGAGAGTTCGATAAAATTGTTATCGCTTGATGGTTCTTTCGCGTGTAGAATTTGCACCTGTCAGAGAGAATATACATCGAAAATACGATAGATTTAAACGGTGGTTAATATCGTATGCTGACAACGATCCCCCATGAGTCATTGAACATGAGGATAGGTGAAGGGAGGTGAAAGGAAAAGAGGAAGAAAAAAAGGGAGGTCAGGATCCATAAGAAAAGACACTGTTAGGCTTATTCAATAAGGGACAGCACGTGCTCAATAAATTCGGGGTCTTTTATGCGTCAAGGTTCGATGAATCATTGTTTGTAGGGTTCATTTTTAACACGTTTCACGAACATCATTATTACGACTCATGGACGAATCGTTTTTTAAATTAATACAATAAATTAATTTGAAATAATAGCAAAAGAAAAATAATAAAAGAGTAAGGTGAAGAGAAAATTTAAATTTTGGATTATTTCAATTTGTATGTTAAAACATTGAATTATATCAACCGATACATTTCTGTATCATTTTTACATAATGAAATGTAAAAGTGTTTTACGTAACGAACACGGTACACTTATATCAACAAATCGTGCAGCATAAAATGAAAAAATAAAAAAAAAGAATATAAGAAGAGAAAAAATTGTATTTCAATGAACTGTGTAATCTAATTCACCTGTTCATGCTAATTTATTATCATTTCTCTCTCTTTCTTTTTCTTTCTTTTTATTTTTATATTATTCCAAATATTAATATTAAAATCAAGATAGAGAGAAAAGATTACTCTTGCAGGCTTAATAAACTTTGTCGAATTTATGAGTAAAAATTTATAAGTGCAAACGTGGTTAATTAGATTTCATTCGAATTTCGAAAGGAGTATAAAATATTAGCACCGATCGATAACCACGGTCAATTAATACGAAAGTGAATTTTAAAATGAGAAAAAAAGAAAAATACTTATTATGCAATCTGTTACATAAGTCAATTAATTAATATAATTCTTGATCAAATCTTAGACATTGATGACTCTTATAAATAAATAAACAAATAAATAATATTTAATTTGTTTTATTATTATATAGTGTTGTGCTTAAAGCAATCGTAATATTTGGTAATATATTGTATAACGGTTAATTATAAATGATACACTAATGCACTAGTTAAATGAAAAAGGAATGCTTAACCGATCTTAACGAAAAATTAATTTCAAACGATTCACTATTCGGAATTCATATTGGGAAATTAATCGAGCGAAGAAATGAGAAGGTCTTTTACTTCTACGAATCACCAATCGCTCTTGTGGTCCAGCTTTCTAACGGCAATCATTTCAAACCAGTCTCCGGTATGCGGAGCAATAATACGCGAACCAACATATACCATTACAAGCGCATAACTTGCGGCTTGGTTGTTAAATTATACGCGTAATACGACTAACATATATAATTATAACAACGTATATGTGTATATGTGTATATAAATATTAACAAAAAGATTTATTATTTCGTATAAATTTGGAAATATTCATTCAAAATATAATTTCCTTTTTCTCTTAGAATTGTTTCCCATCTAGTGATCCATTTTTTTCAATCCACTTTTAAACAAAATGTACGAGTTTTGGATAAAAAAAAATCGTTGATTAACACTTCGTTTATATTTCGAAATTGTTTCCTAAGAATGGTATGTTTCAGAGATTTAAAGAAATGATAATAGATTGGTGCTAAATTACGGGTAATTAAATGTTATATGGGGTCTTGAAATGGAGCACTGAAATAATAAAACTTTTTGTTAAGTTCAAAAATAATGGATTTCTATATACCGGTATCTCTAACATATATATATATATAAGCATTAAATCGTATAAATTCAGTTAATTCATAAAATAATTAGGCGCTTTTTAGAAATGAATATAAAAATAATGCGTACACGTGTATATATGTGTATCGTATATAAGATGAAATATTTAACCTGAATAATTATTAAAATATTATTAATTAAAAAGTATATATGTGAAAATAAATAAGATAGAAAAATGTATAACAGGTAAAACAAGAACACGTCTAATTGTAAGCACGTCTGATCGAAAACTGAGAAGAAAAGGGGCAGAAAAAAGTTTATCTTATGAAAAGAACGGTTTTTCGATCGTTTAATGTATTGTTTATATGTATTTATATATATTTCACTCCTTGTTTGGTTTTTACATTCGATTGTTGTCTTGTTTTTATTTTATTAAGAATCTCACTGTAACTTGTAAACACATCGACTTTTGTATTCGGTGTTTTTCCGATATATTGTATTGTGTTTTCATATTTATGTCAGTTTATTTGGAACAACACGAGATGCAAGACCGATATATTAGACAAGTATGCAATTTATTTCGCTTATATACGCATAAGTGTTTTGTTGCTATGCAAATAGTATGCATATGCGCGCGAGTTGTGTAATATTGGTGAATGTGTATGTATGCAATCTAAATTAGTGTGAATTATTTTAAATGTGAAAATTAATTTAAATATTTATTGGAGAAGAAAAGAAATCATTTTTTTGTAGAAAATTCATTCATCTTTATATCCTGAGAGGAGAGAGGCAAACACGTGAGAGTGTTAACCCTTTCACATTCGTAACTCTATGAAAGTATATATAAGTACATATATATATATATTTATGTCCTAACGAAACGATCGGTTGTTCCTTTCTATCGCCCTGAAGGCATTTAAAAATGTTACTAATTAAATCTTTAGACAAGTTAGATAAAATAAAAAGTATGCCTTATGAAAGATCTCGTTCGAAGGAATTTCTCAAACATATAAAATTGATCGTATCTTTGATGATTCTAAATCTGGAATTTAATAGGGATCACTTTTATATTTGAAAGTCTTTCGATACATATATTATATGTGTCGTTATTATTTTATTATATTATATACAGGATGTCTAGAAAAATTCGAAACTAACTTATACTACTTATTACTGTGATCAAATAGATGAAAAAAAAGTTCCTGTTAATTTAAATTCTAAAATTTATTCTTTTTTTATGTGTATTTTTTTTCTAACCGTTAGTTGAACATAAATTTCTTCTTCTTTTTCTCTTTTTTTTTTTCCTTTCTATAGATTTATGCATAATTATTTAGCCGAATTTTATTCTATGCACACTTTATTTTTTATTATCTTTCTTATTAATTAGTAATTTAATTTTGTGATTAATATATTATTTATTTATAATTTGTTACATTAGTATTTCTTAAATGTTTGTTAGTTTTTAGATATTTTGTTTTCTTTTTTCTCTTAACCGTTAGCTTTACATTAAATTTGTTTTTCCTCTCTCTCTCTCTTTTTTTTCTTTTCTTTTCTTTTCTTTTCTTTTCTCATCGTTTGATGAATACAGCTGTAGTCTTGGCTTCCGTTCATTCGCCTTCCCCTCCTACAATCAGTCTCTTTTCGCACGTGGCATTATTTCACCGGTAACCAGGTGTTCATTCTCTTTTTTTCTCTTTCTTTCCTTCCCTTTCTTTGTCTTTTCTTTTTTTTTTTTTTTTTTTTTTATTCCTTACCTCGTCCGGGGTTATCAATGCACGGAAGTCGACGTGACGAGTTAGTCCAATTAAAGACATTCTTATTTAATTTCGTTAGATTTTTACATGCTTTTCCAGAAAATATTATATAAAGTATTTTGGTTGTATAATTTATTATTTATCATTAAAAATTTTGTTAATACTGTAATTTAAATAAAATTGTATTTTTAAATAGAAAGATTTAAGAGGGTGTTCCAAAAGTTGCTTTTCTCGTGAAAAAAGAAACAAAAGAAAAAATCAATATATTATAATTTATTAAATACAAATGAGATGTGTTATTTTATTTCAATTACTATATATAATCAGGTTTTTATTGCACAACTTACAAAGTTTTTTACAATGTCTTATCATTATTTCACTTATATTTATTTATTTCAATTACTACTTCTAATTACAGGAGTATTGTTATAAAACTATATAGACATACAATAACGCCACTCCAAAAGTATTTTATATCAAGAAACAACGATTTGTAATTTGTTAATTTGTTAGAGCATCTTTTTGGGATACTTCGATAAATTATTTTTATTTAAAATTTGTTTGTATATTATTTATATTGGTATTACGTATGCATCGGTATTCTAGTCTAAAGACTATCACGAGCACGTTCGTGTAAATTAGGAAAAGTTCAAATTAAAGATATGCGTATAGACATATCGACTTTCTAGTACCATGAACTTTCATCCATTCTCGTTACTTTCCATCGATCATTTTCTCTCGTAGTTATTCAAATTCCAACCCGAGTCGAATGTCAAGTCGAGTGAGATCGTATGTTGGATAGTAGATAGATTATTAATGCGATTCGATATGGATTAGAGAGAGAAAAATAAATAGATTCGATGTAATTAAATATTTTATACTTCGTTAGAATTTATTTATTTATATCAGTTGTCGGAAATCTTTCGGAAATGAAGCAGGATATCATTAAAAAACGTAAAAGAAAAAGAAAATTTCGGAAACTGCAAGTTGATTTCGATTTTGTTTTTAATTATTTCAATATTTACAAATCGTATACGATACAGATGCGAGTTTTCAACAAATTTCTCACGTTTATTTGTAATAGGTATTGTTTCTTTTTTTTCAATTTTTATTTTATTCGATGTAAATGTAAAAAATGCACAACAATATATTGAAAAAATAATATTATAATTATTTATTTCAATAATCAAAATCAGCCAATTTTAGTCAAATTTTGGGTGTGCACTTATTGTTAGTGCATTTTTAAATGCAGTCTCGCTTTTAATATTATTCATCGCAAAGAAAAATTCTTAACAATTGTATGTGAATCCAAATAACATTTAAATCTCAAAAACTAATCTCATGGTATTTCAATAATTACTTGGAAAAGAGTTCGTACGATGATACGGTGAGACATTGTTGCGAACATTATACTGCTAGCAATGTTTTCCATACATATCTAAATTTATTTTAGTTTAAATTTACTTTACCGACGGATTATAAATTTAGTCTGTTTGAATAATAATTGATTTTGCAATGGATACAGCAGATTTTTATTAAAAATTTATAAGCCATGGGTTCCCGATTCTTGTATTATACATATATGGAAACACCATGAAAAAGCAAGAAGAAACAGAAGAAAGGACATTAGATTATCCCGATAAAAGGATTAAAAGTCATCGTATTCTAAGATCAAAGATTGAAAAGTTACGATAGCGTCTTCCTCTCGTTAATTTACAAGAAACGTCTCACAATTAAGGACGGGAGCCAAAAATTGAATGGCTGCTTAGACACCAGGATGAGTCGAGTTATTTGAAACGTTGAAAACTCGAAAAAGTAACTCTTACCTTATGTTAGTAGAATCTTAGATGCCGTGAATGCTTCTCATCGTCGTAGTAGCATCGTCTTTGTATATAAGGTGAACATTATATTACTCGATCACATTTTGATTATATTCAAATATATTATAAATCACTAACCAATGTCTAGAAAATATAGCCTGAACCTTTGCAAATCGATTTAAACTTGATAAAGTATTCTACGTGTAGACAAAAGAATGTACTTTAATTTAATATAAGTTTCATTAAAATCTATTCACTTGTAGTATGAAAAATATTCACCAAAACTTTTCAAAGAAATTGCAAAGATGCACAATTTACAGCATTGCATTCTCTGACATTTTCTGAACTTTACATGCTAAATTTATAACTCGACAAAGTATTCTACGTGTAGACAAAAGAGTGTATTTTAATTTAATATAAGTTTCATTAAAATCTATTTACTTTTAATTATAATATTAACATACGAAAAAAAAAAACATTAATATGTCAAAAACTGAATTGACATTTCGATTTATATTTACCAAAACATTTTTGACTTACAACCAATAGTATAATATATACTTCATGGAATGAATAAATGAGGTTTTTTTTTTCTTTTGAACACCCTATATAAGTAACTATAGATAAGCCTATGATTTTGTTGGCGAGGTAGAGATCCCCCTGGCTTCTCCCCCCACATTAAGACTCGTCGTCACAGGTGAGGCCCAACTCCCACTACCTAGTCGGGCCCCAACTCCTACTTCCTTTTTTCCTTCTCCTCTTCTTACCCTTTCTCCTAGATGGGGGGAACACAGAACGAAGAAGCCGAAGAACTCGCGTCCTCGCGAGTCTCAGAAGTCAACGGCGAACCGTGAAATCCACGTCTGCTCCGCTCGCGTATCTTCTCTTTCTCTTTTTGACGTACGTTTCTCGTTCAAAGCATTTGTTTCTCTCTCTTTCTCATTCATTCACTCACTCACTCACTCATTCTTTCTTTCTTTCTTTCTTTTTCGGAGTGAAACGATAAAGTACGTTATTTCGCGACGACTACGACTACGACTAAGACGAAGACGACGATTTATAACTTTCGTTTTCGAGAAAAACACGCGAGATCTTGGTCGATCTATGGTGAGTTCAAGGTCCAAGGATATCATCCAAAGTGAGTGCATCGAACTCAACTAAGGTGTAGGATTCTAGAATAGTTCTTGTTGTTGTTATATTTCTTTTTATTATACTTATTTTTATTCTTATTTTTATTCTCGGTTTGAGAGTAAGCAAGATTTTTAATGTAGTTTTATATTATAAAGATCGTGATTTATACGTTCGTGTTATAAACCGCCAAAAAAAACGTATTTTATCGATTTTTATCCTTACTTTTAATATCTGACAGGTTTTGATATATATATATATTAAATACATATTCATCGATTGCGTTCGAATTATCATTTACATTTGTGGGTAATTTTTTTTTTCATTCATAACGAAAATCTAATTAACGTCGACAAGATAATTACTATTTTACTTTTTGCATTATTCATATATATATATATATTCAAAATAAATATGAATTTATAACGTTTCAGAGAATGATCGATCTCTTTTGTTTTACAGATAATCGATTTTCTTTTTATCGTTTTCGTGTTAAGATACTTTCATAAAATAGAAACTAATTTTTACGTTACAGATAATCGATTTCTTTTAAAGATATTACCTGCTTAAAAAAAAGATCTAGAAAAAAGAAAAAAAAAAGATACTTTCTACAATTGTATTAAACGAACAAAATATTAACTTAATTCGCGATACTTTATTCTTTAATAAATAATTGTATAAATTCGTACGATTATAAAACGGGTACATTCAAAATATACTTATTATACGTATAAAAAGGAAATTTAAACAACAACAAAAAAGAACAACATTTACTTCGAAAAATACTTAAGTAGTACCTTTTAGAAGGTGGAAAGTTGATACGTATGTTCAAAGACTTCTTCACGCATCGCGTACGACCCTTTTTTTCTTCAACTAATTGTAAAAAAATTGAAGTTAGTGTGTACGTGTACAACACCGATATCAGGTTTACATACAAGATACGTATGTTGCTTCCGGTTTTGTAGGAGTGCACGAGAATTGGCCAAGTGTTAACGTTCGAGGTGCATCCGTAAGAGCCGTGAGGCTGCCACCCTTCACTATCCTTCTTTCCCCTCTTACCCCGTTCCTACTCACCACAAGTACAACCAGTCACGGATCGAGGATCGTACCGCGAATATCGTGAAGCTTAATAGGAGCGAACCATGCTGATACTTCCGGACATAAAGTTACAGGTAACTCGTTACTTGCTTACCTACCGTTAATTATTCCTTCTTACTTCTTTACTTTACGTAAATATCTTTCTTCTTTGCTACTTTTTCTTCCTCTTCTTTCTTTTTTTTTCTTTCCCCTTTTTATTTTCTTTTTTTTTTCCTTTTTTTTATTCTTGCACGAGATAAACCGTGTTACTCCGTGCGTGGAAACGTTTGAACGTTCGAGATCGTTGCACGCTATTTTAAAAGTGTTGTCGATCTTGATCGTTTGATCGAAAGAAAATTGGAAACGTGTTTTCTATCTCTATCGAGTGTAAATTATATAAAATTTGTATATATATATATATATTAGTGTTACGGTAGTACGATTTGAAAATAAAGAAAGTTGACTAAATACATTTTCTTGGTGAATGTTATTTTAATATAGAACAAATATTGAGATATATAACTATGTTTGTGTTTTCTAAAGGTATGATTTTTAATTGTATTTTCAAATTTATGTGATGTGTCATGTAAAATAATCTTTTTTAAGTAAAATTGTTGGAGTTTTTCTTATATGGTTGTTGAAACGATATCAAAATAAATCAATTCGATTCGAAGATCTTCAAATTTTAGAATACATGTTGATTTATAAAAGGGTGTTTGCTATAGAAATAAAATTAATTATTTAAAATTCTAAAAAAGTTATTAACTATTATATTTTATATAATATATAAGATCAAATTTTTAGAAATAAACAATAATTAATGATAGAAATAAGTGTCTTTTGTCGAATGAGTTGAAATGAATATAGTGTGTGAAAAGTCCTATAGATTAGCATGAGTGTGAGAGTGTATATGTATGAGTTAGCGGATGTATAAGATTTCGGAATATAGTTAGAATAGAAAAAATACATAGTTTATTTGATAGAAAGTTATTTTGACAGATAGAAAGAAATATATATATATATATATATATATCACTATATATATATATAGAGATAGAGAGAGAAAAAAATTGCGTTAAGGTTTATGCGAGATTTAAAATCCAACAAAAAAAAAAAAGCTTTCGAATTAATATAAAAAAGCAGTTTTCTCTGCGTCAATCATTAACAATTAAATTATATTAATTATAATTCAAGTTATTAAAAGTGTACGGTGAATCTTTGAATGAACATTCGAATGAAATGTCATTTCCTTTCTTCTTCTCGATTTTTTGTTCCCACGTGAAAAATGTGGAAAAATGAAGTGTGCTCTTTCTTACGGGGATGAAATCGACGTTAGTATCGCATCGTGTAGAATAATAGTCCGTGCATACCTTGATGCGTTTCCTGTCGAACGACGTAGGTAGACTACGACGAAGTTACACGTTGGGAGAGAGGTAACATCAACAGAGTATGGAGGATGAGTATATATCCAGCATGGCATTCTAAAGTAGTAACAACGATTGCCTACCCATCGCTCCAGGCATACCAAACTTGTAATATCATATTATTTCTACGGCTCACGAACTTTGCTTATTAACCTTTTCCTTTTGAAAATATTTATTTTATATACGGGGATATTTTAATTATATTAAAAATGTGATTAAATATATATATATATATATTTCTCGTATAAATATTTAATTTCAAATATAAGGTATACTTACAATTAGGTATTTTTATATGATTAATTAATATTATTCTTTTATAATTATAAATATTATTTAGAAATTAATTATATCGTTTTTTAATATAAATAATTTCATTTTTTTATTCATTATCATATATTGCAATATCATAAAAATAGCTTGACGATTAATTGAGACAAATTTGTGAAATTTATCAGTTTTTCTTTCTTTAAAATACAAATCGTGAATAAATGTATAAATATTTTGCATAATATAACGTAAATTTATTAATGCATACATAATACTTATATACATATGTAGATATATGCCCATATGTTTCATTGAGGTTCTGTTTAAACGAGTTTGCGTAGGTTCTTTTTCTTTTTTTTTTTTTGTTCCTTTCTTCTCTTACTCGTTTATTGCAACTTTTCGTAATCGATTATTCTACAATCGAACCTACTTATCAACAATTGTTAGCAAAAGCCTCGACTTCGTTACATTAATTAAAATACATGCCTACTACTTCATTAATAAAACATTACTAAACTGGTGTCATCTCTTAGAATAACAATGAAACAATTTATAAATACACATTTACAGTATTAGAACTTTTTTGTTTTATTTTTTTTGAAATTCTTTATTAAACGAGAGAGGAATCATTGTGGCAAATACGATTCTTCTTCTTACTCTCGTACTTTCACCTTTTCCCAAATTGTACGATCACGCGAGAGAAAGAAAACCATAGAGGGGATAATGACTCTCCTTGAACGATGCAATCAAGGTAACCGCGAGAGAAAGAGAGATTCCCCTTTCGTTCACGCATTGGTCCATGGTGTACGCGTACAAAATAAAGGAAATTCTCATAACCCAATTAGAAAGCCAAAGAATTACGAATAAATTAAGTTATTGTGATTCGTGAGATCATATACACGCTTTAATTCGTTCTATCAAATGTTTTCTTTTTTTTTTCTTTTTTTTCTTTTCTTTTCTTTTCTTTTCTTTTTTTTTTCACGTACAGTTCATTCAAAAAGGTCAAGGCCGAACTTACGTTATATTAAATAAAAATGTTTTATTAAAAAATTATGAACGTTTAAAAATTTTAATCGATTAATATTCTAGAAATGTTTTGAAGTGAATAAAAGTTGTATAATTATTAAAACAAATAAATATTAAAATTAAAAAGATACCACACATATATATATATATTAATTACTGTACCTAATATTGTTATAATGAGGATAATTAAAACATTTATATTAAGACAATTTCTCGGTAATTCGTGAATTTCTTTATGGTGAAATTAATTTTTTTTAATAACAATCATTTAATTTATATTAATTTCAATATCATATCTAACTATATTCACTATACGTATATCTTTATTTATATGATAGTACGGAGCGCATGTGAAATAAGATACTTTCGTCGAGTCGACACACTTATGTTAGTAGTTAACTAGAATTCAATAAAATCGTTATAAAACACGATTCTGTGTGTGTTAAGGATTGACTTAGGAATTTCTTGATGTCAAAGTACTCCTTAAAAGATTAATAATAACTATCCTACATCTGACACAAGAGTTAGTTTTAAAAACCGTTATTCAAGAGAGCACTCGATTGCTAGGAGGAATCGAGTCGCGAGGAATGTCTTTCTTCTCTTTAAAAAAAAAAGAAATGAAAAAAAAAGCAAAATTAAATATAAGAAATAAAAAAGAAAGGAAAGGAAAGGAAAGATACATTCTAAAACAATTTCAATCGTCATAAGCTCTTGCAATTACAAAAAAGGGATTGAAACATTAACCTTGATGATCATCCAAGCATCGAAATAGTCGCACATGTCTAGACCGGATCCGGTCACTTGGTTACTTCGTTTATTTGAGAAAATTCTTTCGATGAAATCATTTCCCTTGTCGAGATAAATGTGATAATCGTTTATAATTTATAAACGATCTCTTATCGATTATCGTATGTTATGACGAAATCATTTTCCCGTGTATAATTCTAATGTATAAAAAGAGAATCGATCATATCGTTACCGTGAAATGATAATTATATAGGTATAAACATAATTTGATTAACCCTTAAATGCTATATATATGTGTGTATATTATAATGATAATCCTAATTGTAATTTAATTTACAAGATAATCATTTGTAAAAAATATTATTCGTTCAGTATTATAAAAAAAATTATATGATAATGTTGTTAATATTATTATTTTATATCATTTTATTAAATAATAATTATTCCACACACATTATTTCTATATTTCAAAATATTTTCTTTATAATTTATTATAATTATTCTTTCCTTCTTTATTTTACAAATCTATCAATATATATATAATAATTATATTCACATTACAACATATTTGCATACGTATAATATAATTATCTTTATTAGTCACATAACATTACTCCGATGTGTTATTTTCTTTCTATTTCCATTACATTCGCATACTTACAATAATTACGATGAATGGCACCAATTCGAATACGTATAATGAACGTTCAATTTATTTTCTTTTTTTTTGTTTGTTCTTTCTTGATCTATCCCATTTCTCGTATCGATGAGATGTTTCTCGTAGAAGAGGTACTTCGTCATCATCGGGGGGAAAAACGAGTTTGAACGTGTGAGAAAAGAAAAGAAAAAAAAGAAAATAAAAAACGAAATGGCGTGGCGCGAACGGAGAGAAACGTGGACGCACCCTATTTCCTGTATGTCGGATCGTCTGCTGCCTATCAGTGGCTTTCAAAGGGGATGGTGGGGGCTTTGAGAGTGGGATACCGTTACTGGCCCCCTTCTCCGTATTCCACTAAAGATGTTGTGTCGTCTTTCTTTCTCTTTCTTCCCTTCCCCCCTATCCCCCCTAACCCCTCCCCATCCCCATGCCCCTGCCACAGCCCCTCTTCCTCTTTTCTCTTCATTTTCTTTTTATTTTTCTTGTAATTCTCGATGAGAGACTCCTCCTGGACCGCAAGACCAATTCCATGTTCTCGCGAGACGTGTCCTCTAAGACACGACTAAACAACCGTCAAGATTCACCTTTCTCGAGAATCTTGACCATCATCATCGTTCTATAAAAGCAAACCTTTTCGAGAAGAGAAGAGAAAAGTTAGAGCGGGGATTTACACAGGACACTGATTTTCTTCTCTTAAATAGCGTACTTGTTAGTTGTACAACCGTGTTTTTTATATTATTGCTCGATAGAATTACTGATCTTTCTTTTTTATCAATGTTTGAGGAGTATCTCATCGTTAAAAAAATTCGATTTTTCTTTTTTTTTATGTTCAGTCAAACGAATACTTTATAATATTATTTGAGTGGTCACAAAATATTCGTATACATTGATAAATATGTATATTCGATTTATCAACGTATAAACCTACCGATATTTCATGTATACATTTATATCTTAATATATATATTATTATGTGATAAGAGTTGTTAAAACGTGCATAACCAGCAAAATAATAAAATAATTATACTGATATGTTAAAAGTATGAAGAGAAAAATTATATATTTTATAAGAATTTTACAAGAAGCAAGTAGTTAATGTATAACATTGAAATTTAATTTGTAGATTAGATTCGATAGAACAATACGACTAACATAACATTGGTTTTCAAAGTACAGGAAGAAATAAGAACGGATAAATACGTGGATTGTTGAATAAAGAAAAGTAGACTTTATAAATCGATCAAATTTCAATTTTATACTTAAATCATTCGTCTCTCGTGAATTCATATATTTTCCTTTAATTATTTTTTAAAATGATTAGTTTAAGTGTACATTAAAATTCTTGTTATATGCTTTATTAAAAATGCTTGGCTATTCATACAATATTTCATCATTTTATGAATTAATCGAATTATACAATTTAACTGGTAACATATACAAATATATTTGTATAGTCATTTCCTATCAATTTTATTATCATCCAAACGGAAGAAGAGAAGGAGGAGGAGGAGGAGCAGGAAGGGGGTAAGTGGGATTGGGGTTGAGTGCTTTTTGTATCACATCTTTCTTGATTACCTACTTATACTTGATTAGTTATGCACACGTTTTATATTTTTAGTTTTATTTTTTTATATGTAAAACAAAGTGACAGCAATCTTCGAATTATTCTATAGTAATTCATTATTCTATAAAATTATTTCCAAAGAGACAGGGGGATGGTGATACGACAAGTGTTCTCTTCTTGTTACGACGATAACGACAAGTGTTACACTTCTTCACGGAAAAGATCATGTAATTAAATATAATTAATTATATAAAAAAATATACAGAACGATATAAGTTCATTTAGATTAAAAATATATATATATATATTAGAACAAATAATTTACCTTGACATTCGTCAAGATAAATTAACTTAACAAGATTTTCTATAACGATTATAATGATAGTTTGTATCATACATAAATTATTGTAAGTGATTCGTTTTTATCATGGTGGTAATTTGTCAAAGCAATTTCATTACCAGTTCGTTGACAAGCAAGAAATATTACATAACAAAATAAAGGTATATATATATATATATATCTGTCGTTGATGATGAAAGGTATCGATTATATCAGTTACGTGTTTCTTCCTGATTATGCGACTTAATTATTTCCATCCTCCGTCCGGTTGCTTTTTATTTTATTCATACGTAATGAAATGTATATATAATATACTTATATACATAATATTTTATATACGTTTTTTGTACATATAAAATTCACAAATAATTAAACTTCTAATAATTAAGATATTTCTTTTAAAATATACATACATAGATATGTTAATTATATGTTAAATATTATATTCACGACAAAATATGCGCATATATATATATATATATTTTCGATATGTCTCCAAATAAGGTTGGGACCAAATTTATCTTACCTATTTATTCGGGTCAAATAGATGAAGAAAAAAAATTCATATACATATAAAATACTTATGTTCGAAAATGAGTTTATTATGCGAGGAATAATAATGATTTATAGATTTACGGGGGGTAAAAATTGGTGTTTGAGAGAATATGAAAAAAAAAAAAATCAGTTATTTGTGAGTGGTTTCATTTAAAGGGCCGAAAATCAGTGTCTATGTTGAAAAAGTTTTATTCGAAAAAGGTTCCCCAGCGTCTTTGTGTCGCCTCGTTGACGGCGTACGACACTTGAAACGAGAAAGAATCGGTTTTATTCTCCCCACCATATTGTCTCTCTGTAGTTTCTCTCCTTTCACCGAGTATCGGTTGGGTCCATGGGTCCCATACATCGGCCACGTCTCGGCAGTTGTTAAAACGGTGCAACGGTAGACGGACTCGAGAGAGAAAAATCGTGTGACACATATTCGAAATACACAGAGAAATATCAGATCGGGTGTTATACTGTTACTTCCTTCCAGGAAACGAATATTTAATTAGCATTTCTTTCTTTTTTTTTTTTTTTTTAACCGAACGAAATCAGTTCAATTCGCGTCGTTAAATAATCGCACGAAGAGATAATAGTGAAATTATAGTAAGGTTTAACATGAAGATTATTGTTTTACAGATATTCGAGTGATTCTCTTTCTATTTTCTTTTTATATCGAACCGGTGAATTTCTTTAGTGACACTTGACATCCTTTTTCAATTTTATATGCATATGGTATACATAGGGTGTTTTAAAATTGTTAATAGTAATGCTTGATGAAATAAACAAGAAAGTGTTGCTACGATAATGCATATATGATAATGTTTTTTTTTTTTTCTCTTTTATAGATGATATTTTATATGTAAAGTATTTTTAATGAATTCATTATATTATATGTAAAGAAATAAAGAGGAGAAATATAATAAATTATCGATACTCTGTTTCATTTTCATTTTTTACTTTGTTGAGTGTTAGATATGTCAACAACCTGAACCTTCAATTTTAGAACACCCTATATATATATCTGTACATGATTATAAAAGTGTCAAAACTATTATATGCTTTTTATTTTTTAATTACATATAATCAGAGATATATCAATATAAAACAAAATAATATTTTATATTTAAAATACTTTCGCAAAATATCATTGTACCACATAAATGATACAAATTGAAAAAGTATAAATTTAGATAAATGGAAAAAGATCGAAACTTGGTTTCCTTCCTTTCTATTATAATTAACGAGCTCGCAGTGATCGTAGGTACGCTGTCACTTTCGTGTCCTTGAGGATAGAGTAGCATTGCACAATTACCTAACTAAAAGATACAAAGTGAAAGAAATCCGAACTGGATACAGCTGTATGTTTAATCTTGCACCTCTCAAAATAACTAAGCAGCTTCTGTAGATCGACAAAAACAGTTATTCGCACTAACTATACCGTTTTTGTTTGCGTGGAAAAGGAATTAACGATACGTCGAACGAAACACGTAGACGAGGTTTAATCTTTGCAATTAAGTTGCCTCTATATTACGTTTTGCTTCTTAATTTCGTTTGCCCTAATGAACCTCGTAATCTCGGTAATGAATAACTACATATTTTTTAATGGCACTTCTTCTGCATTAACAACGATGGATTCCGAAAGGCAACATGAAATTTTATGATCTCAAACGTTGAGATTTAAAAAAACGTATCTGTGTTTTTATGTATTTTTTTTCTTTTTTTAATTTTTCTTTTCATGATATACAAAAAAACAAACGATAATTGAGTATTAAAAATATCTAGAACTTGAATAATCAATTTTAAAACATACTATGTATATTTGTTGATAATTATGAAAGATGCCGCAGTATTATTAAACCATTTTTTATATAACATTATGGTAAAAGTATTATATATTTCGCTTATTTTCAATATAAATCGATATTCGCGGGAAAAATATGATTAGCGTAGACGATCGGTAATATAGGAAATGCTATTACCAACGCGACCTTGCAAGAAAAAAAAACAATTTGCAATAAAAACGAAATGACTTCTATTCGAACATAAATCGTTGAATAGATTAAAATCCTATTTTAAAAAAGAAGAAAACAAAAATAATGTATATACGATGGAATCGTTTATAAAATCGATCACATTGCATTTTTCTAACGGACATTTTTTTTTTTTATATAAACACAGTTTTAATTAAATTGAAATGAATTATTATTTATGAGACAAAAGGTATGAGAAATGATCGTCACGGTTAAGAGCCAACCTCGATCCTTTTCATTGTTAACAAGATTATGAACGCGTGCTCCTGAATATATATATATATATATAATTGCAACCGATCATTATTATTCAATTTTAACGGCAATCGCACGATATAGTTCTCCTAGTTGTGGCTTCCGCACAAGTTGTTAACGAAACAGTTACGCTATTCTAGCTTCGGGGGGAAAGAACGATTCTGATGATGAAGAAGAAGTAAAAGAATAATAGTAGTAGTAGTAGTAGTAATAGTATTTAGTATTAGTAATAGTGCACCTTCTCTAGGTGCGTGTTACGGTAGATTTAACGCTCGATTGTAATAGATTCTATTTTACTATTTTACAACGAGTCGTTTAAAATGATCCTTGAACAATTTAAAAACGTTTAGCTTGACGAACAAACGATTGATGATGGGGGTTTGATGGTAGGATACGCTTAGATATTTTTGATCTATATACTTGTCAAGGTATGATCGGTTTGATTTATAAGAAAAAAAAAAAATTAATGGTTCGAGTTTCATGATTCGATTCGATTCGTTTCGATTCGTTTCGATGCGATTCGATTCGATTCGATTCGATTTATCATCGTGAACTTACGGTATCGATTTTCGTTACGCTTCGAACGAATGCTCGTCCCCGAAATCCTTCGATCTGAGTATTATGTTTCTGCTTTTTTCTTGTTTTTTCATATAATTAGTATTTTTATATAAGAAAATCTATATTTAATTTTATATGATAGAACATTTAAAAGAAGAAATTTAAATAAATCCAACATTATAGCTGATTGAATTTAACTTTTTATTAACTGTCAAGTAATAATATCGATGACGAATTTGCATTATCGATTTCATTTCAAAACTCTACGGATACGAAAGAAAAAGAAGAAAAAGTGGTAAATCGAGTGAAAATGAGTTAATAAAAAAGAATATTTATGTTGTAGTATTACTGTTACTATTATACTACTACTACTACTACTATCATATTGGCAATAGTTTAATCAGACTGGAACGGAATTATGGTAACGAAGTTGCGCTTCTACGAGTAACCTCTATACCAAGGAATTATTACGTGCAAATGTAGAAAGAAAAATAGAAAAAATTACCCCTCATCCTCCATACGTAATAGTAAAGCTCATACCGTGAATAAAGAAATATTTCTTGTAACGAAGAAATGTATTACCCCTTCCAAGTAATGTGATTTACTATATATTTATTTGACAATTTCTCTTTGAAATAAATTTCATAATTAATCTTGTTCAAAATCATATAATTAACATTTATAGATTATAAAAGAATTTCAAATATAACATGGTACAAATTTGAAACGTGAAAAATGTGAACGGATAAAAAAGATTATTTTATCGTTCGATACACATTTGACGAGCGTCTTGTAATCGCTATCGTATTTCTAACGAATCGATAAGCAATTTTAATTGCAAAACGTAATCGAAACTCGTTTTAAATTCGTTCTCGAGAGTGACAAGTTTGGATACTTGATTTTACCAAAAAAGAAACATTCGAAAGTAAACAAGAGATGTGTAATAGTAACTTAATTTAACGAATCGAACGTTAAGTAAATAAATTCAATCGAAACGAGTAATGCAAATGAATGACATGCGTTATTTATTTATTCTTCGTTCGTTCATTTGTACGGCCCAACCCTGATCGATCTAACGATACTTTTACGCTCCTTTTCCTGTTCCCAGCGGATTTGAAAGGGCATACGGGCAAATCACTTCAAAAGAGCATTTTACATTCGAATCTACGTAGAAATTCCATTCTATATGAGTAAAATAAAATATTTTTTTATACGATATTTATGCAATAAATAACCTTCTTTTTAATTGTTAAACATCATCTTTTGTGTGTCATACAAATGATTTAATATATAAAAAGGGTGTTTCAAATTCACAGACTTGTCACGTTAGATTATTAAAATCTGTTGAGAGGCAGTAAAAAGAGGAGATCTCTTTGATAGTATTGAACAAGTGTGAGAGTTTATACGTAGAGAAGTTACTCGAACCTGTCAAATGAAGAATAAAAAAGCACATTTAATTAAATAAATGAAAGAAATCAATGCGTCCACTTTAAGTCCACTTTATGATATTCTCTGATTTTTTTTTTATGAATTTGAATCAAATGAATAATATTCTTTTCAAGTGTTATTATAAAAGATATTTACTCGGTGCTTCATTTTTTTATCTATCTTTTATCAGCTGCCAAAAGATGAATACTGTTATAAAGTTTTGAAAGATAATTAAGTTTTATTCCAATAAATATACTTACGTTTTTATTTGCATACATCTTATCTTGTTTGGTTGCAGAATCTACCCTTTGAAAAAAGATTTTATATATTATTCTGATTAAATTAAATAACCAAAAAATTGAGAGAAACCAATCTATTAAAAGATTCTCAACTTTTATTTCCTGAATTTAACCGAATTCGCTTTCGAACGACTCAAACGTTAGTAATACAAAAATTAATAATTTTCTAAAAAACTAAATAAAACATTTATTCGATTAGAATTTACAATTCAATGTTAATATAATAATTTATATATTTAAAATAATTTTTCAATGCGCCAAACTTGTAAGCATTGTACACATATATATATATACGTCATATATATTATAAATTATTTGAAAGAGAATCACTCTTCGTCTCTGACAATGAGATACAGTTTTAACGTTAACGACAAATTTTCAGATTAACTCGTGAATCGCATGATAGACAAATTTTCTTTACAATCTGTTGAAATAAACGTCGCGTCATTTGGTGGAAAACGGTTCTCTTATAACGTGTACCGTTTGTCCATCGATGGAGAAGGATATATACTATATTTTGACTATTTAATGCGAATGAAATTACACGAAGGAGTTCGATGACGTGCTACTCGAGTTAACATGCTCAAGTGGGTACATTACTCGCCGTTACCAAAAAATCATACTACCGTGACGACGTCGTTGAAGAATGACGAAAAGGATGATAGATCGTCGTCGACGAAAGAACGGGAAAATGAAAACGTTCATTCAAATATTTTATCGCGTTCGATGAAATCACAAACGATGGAAGATAATGAATTATCGGAATGCACTGTCAAATATTTAGGGGTAAGAAGTTATTATAAAAAGAAGAAAAAGAAAAAAAAAAAAGAGAAAAGATAAAGATTTGATTTAAAACAAAATAATTGATAGTTATTTGCTAAGGAGGTCTTTTTCTTTTTTTATTTATTTTTTTCTTTTTTAACGTAAGAGAATAAGAAATATTTGATAAATCCCACACTGCGTTTTGTAAGAAATCATTCACAAGTGAAATAGAAAAGAATACAAAAATCGGTAAAAGGATAAAGGACACTAATTTCTTTTCTTTCATTTTTGAATTAAATACTAATGGATATATATTGAAGAACAATGTGTATATTAATGGAAAATAAAAATTAATTATAAAACAAAAACGCATGCGAAAAGGAATACTTTAGATACTTTCTTCATTTATTTTGTGAATTATTTTATACGTATTGTAATATGAAAAATATTACAATTATAAGCTACCACAAATATGTCTCTGATTTTATAATAAATCGTATAATTTTATTAAGCAAAAAAAAAAAATAGAATAATAATAATTAACGACAAAATATCAGTTCGGATAAAACGAGTTCTCGAAACGAGTCGCGTAACGGTGTAATCGAATAAATGACGGTAAATTGATGTCGAGGTACAATGAAACGATGTGGCAATTCATAGAAAACAATTTAACTGGAGAAGCTTCGATCACGTATAAAGTTGGGCGTAAGCCAAACGTCACGTTACTGCACATCCTCTTGCATCATACGAGAATTTCAATGTATATAAAGCCTCTTTCTACGCAAATTGCTTTAGAAACGTACGAATGATGTTTTATAGAATGAACGTTATTATATAGAGTGTTCTAAAAGTTTGAAAAGTATTACCGACAATGAGATGCAAATAGATGAAAAAAAAAACTACATATATTATATTCTTGTTTCCGAAAAAATATACTTTATTTAATTAAAAAGATTAAATTAAAATTAAATTAAATAGAAATAAAAAATTATTTATAAATCGGCATTAACTATCCTGATAATCCTGATAATTAGTATTCTTTTTTGTTTTATAAAACTTAATAACCAAATTGTTACAAATATATCTTATATTATGTGTTAAACTATCATAAATCTTGACTACGTATTTACTACAAATGTATATTATTGACAAATTTATTCTATACCTATGTGCTATAATTTTGTTTCTGCCTACAAGTATATTAACGTAACATTTTGTTAATTTTTGCATTGTCTTTTTTTTTTTTTAGGGGTCCGATCCAAGGGTCGCGACATGCAGAGGAAAGTTGCAGAATAAACGAAGCAAGTTAAATCAAGAGATCAATAAGGAACTTCGATTACGCGCAGGTGCAGAAAATCTTTTCAAGTGAGTTAACGATATTTAAAAAAAAAAAAAAGAAAAAAAAAAGAAAAAAAAAAAAAGAAAGAAAAAAGAAAAATTTCCTTTATATTGATCATGACTATCGTATGACTAATTTATGAAATTTGTAATACGTTATTACAGGGCAACGACAAATAGGAAACTCAAAGAAACCGTAGCTTTGGAATTGAGCTTCGTTAATTCAAACTTACAATTGCTGAAAGAACAGTTGGCTGAACTTAATAGCTCGGTTGAGCTCTATCAAAATGTCGACGGGTTAGTTTTTCCTATTATTTGTCATTTCTTTTCCTTGTTTTCTTTTAACTATATTTGAAAATATTGTTTCTACATACATAATAATAATAATAAAATAATCATTACACGTTTGCAGAGAGGATCCTGTAATGCCAATGATACCTCTGGGTTTAAAGGAAACCAAGGATATAGATTTTCGTGATCCGTTCAAAGTAAGTATCTAACATAATATGATCTTAATTTAATGGTAAAACACTAATTAGTATCTATAATTATGATATTGAATTAAAAATGTGAAACTATTAATTTTTATGATATATTTGATATCACAATTATTTATATTATTAAAACAAAAAGAAAATGAATTTTTCTTCAATTTTGTTTACTGTAATAATTAACGACAAATTGAATAATATTTTGTCATTATTCGAGCGGAGGGACATCGGGATTATCAATAAAATTCTCAGACGTAATTTTTTCCTTGATTCGATCAGCCGTTAACTTTCTATTAACTTTCGTTGTTCTCGAATTAAGAAATATTTTGGAAAAGTCAAGTTCGTCGTTCCTCGGTGGCCCAATCTCGAGAAATTCTCTCGTAGATGTGTATGCACGATTCTTGATACTGATGACAGCATTACTACCTTTACTCGTAGGTTTATTATTTTTTGTTGTATTTGAGGTAAACGTTTGATGTATCATCATCATCATGGGATTTAAACGAGGCATCGTTATAACCAAACTACCAGTCGTTACATTTCGTTTTGCGTTACTCTTATCGACGAGAATCTCGCATGGTAGAGTTAGTTGCAAAATTTTACCCTTTATCGTCACTCTCACGTAAGTTGGTTGAATGTCGACATCGATGTACGAGGTATCGAGATATCTGCAATTTTTCAAATAACAAAATTATCTTGTAATTATTATAATCATTTTAATGAGTTCGCTATATTACCATTCACTTGAAAAAGAACAAAAAAAACAACGGTGTCTCTTAGATATTGTTAAATACAATCGCGGATATTTTTTTTTTGTCTTATGTTTATTTTAACATAAATGAATGAACAACAAATATTTATGAAACTTTATGATATATCTAAAATTTATAATATTACAGTTTTACGTTTCATATATCGAATTATTAATCTATGAGGTACGATTATATATACGAAGTTTCACAGATAATCTATTTTCATGTTTTAATATAAACACTATTGATTTCTAGACAAATATATTTTACAAAGTTATCACATTGTAAATAATATTGATGTTGGATTATTAATCTTATCTTATCTGCAAATATTGAAGAAACTGTTGAACCCATACGTATTCTTTTTTCAAATAGAACGCATTATGTTTTTACTACTGAAATGAAACATTGTTATTAGCTTCTTGGAATAGCAATTAAATAACATTTATGTTTTTTTTTTTTTTTATTAAATAATTTTGTTTTTTATCGAACATTTAATCAGTAGTACGGATCCTATAACCTAATAGAAACAACGAAGAAAATTAAATAAGTTCCATTACAAAAACAACGACTGAAATATTATTTATTATCTGATAACACTTTTTAACTATCATTTTATTAATTTTAAAGTTCTTTTTATTTTTTTACTTATTAAAATTTGTTACGAAAAGGAACAGTCGAACTTCGACATTTTTATACGTATATGTACATATCTGTTTTACATATCTGTTTTAAACAGCTGAATAAATTGATTGAAAATTTATGAGTACTCGTCACGAGGATTTACGAAAAATTTTGATTTAATCCGACTACGAATTTTTCAAACTAATAAGAATTACAAAAGTTCCAAAATTTAATAAAAATCATATACGTGATATAAAAATATTTTTCAACATTTTATAAATATTTTTAAAGAGCAATATTGACTATATTGGTCATACTTATAACAAAAAAGTTGTTCTGAAACAAACAAAATTTTACCTGTAAACTCCAACATCTAGGATCACGTTATTTGGATCATTTTCGTCGTTCAATGTAAATGGTACTTTCGGATGATTCATGTTGTAAGGCTTGCCACTTGGACTGAACAATTTTGGCACAAATTTATGTGCTTTTGTTTTTTCGTTTTCCAAAATTTCACGTTTCTTTTCTTCCGATTTTAACGAACGTTCTGCAATCGCAACGCGATCTTCCGGTGTGTGATAACTCGTTTGTTTCCAAAATCTTTCATTTTCCGTTTCTTCATCTTCCTTCAATGATTAATTAAAAATTTTACAAAAAATAGTACTATTTGTACTTTGGGGGGGGGAGTAGATTCGTTAATAATTCAAATATAAAAGTACTTCAAAGATTTTAATCTAAAACTATGAAACATATTGCACTATGGTATATCACAAATGAAACATTGTATTAAAATTTAAAGCAAATAGATATAAAAAATAATGTCCTAATGAGAAAAAGGGTTCAAACTTACGTCTTCCTTTATTTCCCTAATCTTAACTTCTTCTTTTTCACGATGTCGTCTTATTTGAGCATCTCTTATCTTTTTGTAATTCTCATAACTTCTGATAACGTCTCCCTTTACTCTAGCGTATACTTGCAAAGCTTTTATTCGTTCTGATCTTAAAATTTCAATCATGTCAAGTTCTTTCAATTGAGGTAACGTTGAAATGACATATTCTCTGTATCCTTCGTAATCCGTACACGGATTTCCTGTCAGCATCAGTTGTTCCAAATTCTCGTTATATCTGGGACACCATAAACATTTCGTCTTTTTCAATATTTCCTAAAGTATTCCAATTGAAGATAACAACAAATTACTTCTTTTTTTTCATTAATATTCTCATCCTTTCGTTCATATTAAAAATGAATTGAATACCTTAAATTTTTGATACTTCTTAAGTCTCCTATAAAGTTCACCGTGAGATCCAACTTCTTCAAACTTTCTAAACCCTGTAAGTTCTCGATTATTTCGATATTGTTTAATGCAAGATTTAAGTATTCCAATCTCTTCAACATATTGAGATTCTCGATTTTCGGTATAATGTTGTATTGAAGAAGTAAAATCTTTAAGTTTCTGCAAACTTTATTTATTAGCTCAATTTTATCGATGTTTTCCTGATGCAACGATATTTCTTCCAGAGTTGATATCTCTCCCTCGTTATGTTCTGAACGCTTACGTAACAATTCCATAGTGATTCGTACCATCTTATTTTGCAAAATATTATATTTCTTTTCTTTCTGTCGTTTTATAAAGAAAATACAACTTTTGTTCGTAACACGTTAGTGTAACACTACCGTTATCGCACTTTGTTTTGGTTGCTATGTAAATATCGATTTAATAAAATCATTCAGATAACTACTGATTGGCTGTTTTTTAATCATTTTAAATTCTTATATTAACATTTTTTTATAAACTTGAATATTTATTAATCGTGTTAGCTCGTAAAACAGAAAGTTGCTTTTAAGTAAACATTATTAATATGAATAAATGTATTTATGTTTTAGGATTTTATCTTAGAACACTATAGCGAAGATGGGGAGAATTATGAAGAAGCTATTGCTGAACTTATGGAGATCAGACAGGTAAGAAAAAAAGAAATTGAAACATGTTTAAATATATTTATGATATGTATATGTACAAAATTATATAATATTTCTAGAAAATTTATCTTTTGCATATACATAGAATTCACTTATCATATGAGTTAAAAATACGAAAATGAAATACAACAAAAATTATTTTTGATATTAATTAATATATTTCAATATTGAATTTGTTTAGGCAACAAGAACACCGACAAGAGATGCAGCAGGTATAGCCTTGCTTTTGCGTTACTATAATCAACTATACTTCATCGAAAGACGATTCTTTCCACCTGAAAGAAGTCTTGGTATACATTTCGAATGGTTCGATTCTTTGACTGGTGTACCAAGTCGTCAACGTACTGTTGCCTTTGAAAAAGCATCGATTTTATTCAATGCTGGTGCACTTTACACCCAGTTAGCTGCTAAACAAGACAGACATTCTACTCGAGGCTTGGATCAAGCTGTTGATGCTTTTCTTAGAGCAGCTGGAACTTTTCGATATATTCACGAAAACTTTACCAATGCACCTAGCATGGATCTTGGACCTGATATGCTTGAAATGCTCGTCCAATTGATGCTGGTACGTTTATTATTATTATTTTATAGACATGATTACAGAAATTATTATATGTGATCTTACATAATTAATGCGTGTATGTAGTCGTATGCAAGATTTGCTTAACTATGATCAAAAAATTGGTGTTGAATCGAATTCATAATTTTATACAGATTTTTTATTATATACCGTTTCTACCAAAAATATTTCAAATATTTTTATATTAACGATATAATTAAATCGGTTTTATAGAATACATAATTACGTATAATAACATAATGTAATATGTGTATTATAATTATACTATAATTTTTTTGCGGAATGTGAAAATATTTTGACAAGATGTAAGATTGTTTCTCCTTACTCGTTAGTATTCAGCATATATTTAAATTTTTGTATTTCAGGCACAAGCGAGGGAATGTTTGTTCGAGAAACTGGAACTTCAATCTAGAGAAGGGAGAACGATCGACATTTCTTTGGACTTAGCTCAAGAAGCTGCACAAGTAAATTTTAACAATAATATATTAATATGAATGAATTAATAATTAACTAAAAATTGATATCTATATATATCCCTGTTTAATGTGTGTGTTTAAGGTTGCTACGGTTTACAATGACGTTCACGGTTTGATATCTCGTGAACCAGTTCGCGATTATGTCCCAGAAACTTGGATCTCTTTGATATTGGTCAAACGCGAACATCATTTGGCACTTGCTCACAAACATCTCGCAGCTGGTTTACTCGATAGACCAATCGCGGATTTTCGAGTTGAGACGAAACTCACGCTCGAACATATTCAAAAGAGTGATGGGAAAACGCAATTGGAAGTAACCGTACCTAGAGATGACAACGAAAGAAAACTTTTAGGTATGTCAACTATATACGTTATTATTTTTTTCTAAGAACAATCGACAATCATTTATTTGACTGTTTTACAAGTAACGCCGGTTATAGCCGGCATCCATAAAATGTCTCACGCTAGCTAATGCCGACTAGTATTCTTGATTTTCAAAATTGTAATTCCTAGCTCTAAATTATCATTTCAGTAAACAGATATATACATATATACTTAATAGCTATAGATGCCTTAATACATATATGAAGAAACGATACAAAATGTCTCCCAATAACATAATATTTCATTATTTTTTTCTCTGAACAGGGAAAGCACATTTAAGGGAAGCTTTGGTTTTGCACGAGGAAAGCCAACGGCTGCAAAGAATGTGCAGAGAATTAAAAGGAAAACAAGCGCTGGCTAAGGTCTTGAAAAAAGGACACGAAGCCACGCACGATATGTATAATAAAATTGGGGATGAAGATGATTTTCGGGAACTATTAGATCCTCCAGATATCATTGGTAAATATAAAAAATAAAATATCTCATTATTATACTTAATTGTTCTATAAAAATAGTATTATGGTATGTAAATAATGTAATGACAATATTAAATTTAGCATCAACAAAGTTTCAATTGAGCATCACTCATCCAGATTTTGGTCAACACGGGGTGGAAGATTTGTTTAGATCGTTGGGACCTGTCGCTATATTTTCAGCAAAAAGGCATTGGACTGCACCAAGGAATGTTCAACTTCAAAGAGGGCCCGATGGTGAAGGTTTTGGATTTAGTGTGCGTGGTGATTCTCCAGTAATTATAGCTGCTGTTGATCATAATTCTTTAGCTGAAGTAAGTAACACTAAAATTTTTAAGTTTTTAATTTTGATCTTCAAAACTTCATTATGATTCTTTTTTATCAGATCGCTGGTATGAAGGAAGGTGACTTTATAGTTGGTATCGGTGACAAGGACGTCAAATGGGCTTCTCATGAACAAGCTGTGAGATTGATAAAACAATGTGGTGACTTTATTAACCTAAGACTGGTCACACCTATGGATAGAAATTATATGAAGGTAAGACAAGAAAATTACAAATTATGAGGGTAAAATCAATTATTATTCGCAATGTAATGGTATTTTTTGTTTTGGACTGTACTGTATAATATTTGGTTTTCCAGAAGAAAATGAATCTTTTGTAACCCCCTTAAGAGAAAATAAATAAATTAATCCTATTATTACTTGACAGTATACCCAACACAATAAAAATATAATTAAATTATGGATTATATTATTGACTTAATATTGCAACTTAATCTCAACCAAGTTATCAACATTGACGTCATCCGCGATGATGATTATTCTTTAACTGATATATAAATTCGCAGTAACATAATCATTTTAGAAACCCGGAAAACCGAACCAACATGATAAAGGAAGCGTTTCGGCGAGCAGTTCTTCAGGAGTGTCTTCTGGTCAACCCAGTCCCGCTGGCTCGGTAACAACAGCTCATGTCACAAGGAGACTACCTTGGAATCCTTTCAAGAAATCGGTTAATCAACGTGACAGCAGGGATCTTACTTTTGATAACGTCATCTTGAGATGATTGTTGAAAGACAAGAATTTCCCTGTAAAGGTACGTCGTCATAAGACACAACTTTTTGTTGCTTGTCTCGCATCCGGTATTAAACTACCATCGTGTAAAATTCGAATAGAATGATTAATCGGTAGATTAAATCGTATCGAATCTTTATAAAAATGTATATATATTTATACATTTATTTGTATGTATACATATATAACATATCTTTATCATCCATTTTTTTTTTGTTTTTACATTACGAACTTTCGCATTTTTCTAAACGTGTTTTCGTTACTGACTCGATGGATTTGTAGATATTATAATTATCGTTAAGAGTGAAGTAAAAGAATTAACACGTTAGCAAAATGTGGACGTGATATGATAATATTCGTTAAAAGTGTAAAATTTGTCAGTTTTCTTTTTAACGATCATACGTGTCGTTTTAAGCGTTTACAGTAAATACGTATGTATATTAAATCGTAATTATAATTTAATGTATAGATATATCTGTTATGAAGATAATAGGTATATATACCGTATATACAGAGTGTCTCGAAAGTCGTCTCACAGAACTGAAAAATAATACAATTTATTATCTAATAAAAATGTGCGTGTCTACGGTGTTTTCATTTTTCAGGGTTGCGTTAGGATTATGTCAGGATTATTTTCTTGGTAAAACGACTTTTGTGTAACACCTTGTAAAATCACGCCAATGTTCGTCATTTCACGCAATCGTAGATTTAATATATACTTAAACATTACCTTCTCATTTGTCCAATGATTACAATTAATTAATTGTATCTAAATTGTATCAACGATAATGTACATAAAGAAAGAAAGAGAGAGAGAGAGAGAGAGAGAGAGAGAGAGAGAGAGAGAGAGAGAGAGANAGAGAGAGAGAGAGAGTAAGAAAGTAATGTTATATAATTCAACGTGTTCCCATGAATATTCTATCTCTTAAGTTAGAAATATCATCGTTCACGTAGAAAGACAGTCGTAATGAGCAAACATCGTATTAAAAACATAATATTTGAATTATCATTGGATCGTAAAATCCCCCTATTTTTATAAATTTTCTATTTGTGCTTTCTTACGTACTGTAATAACCGAATAAAAATATCTTCGATTAACGAATGTACATATATGCTATTTCTTATCCTTAATAAATATATATATTTAATTATAATTAATTATAATAAAAATTAACAAAAGTGGATACATTCAGTACAATTCGTCGAGGCAAGATTTGATTTCTTTTCCTAGTATTGTTAAACACCAGATATGTGTTCAACATATATCTTACGAAACCATTTAATGTTATCATTCACCATGAACAACTTCTTTATAATGCTATTATATTTTTTATTAATCTTAAAGAAGCTGATATTAAACTCATAACAATGGTCCTATGACCTAAGGACGACCTCTGTGAAGAAAACGACTATGACTTCGTAGTGTTGCAGGTGAAGATTTTCGGTCTATAAAGAAGTACAGGTAACCCCCGAAAAACACGGTACTTGAAGAATACGAATACCTTCTCTCGAATTACAACTACACGATTTTCGAGTAATCCTTTTGAAAAAGAATAAAATATATATATTATATTTTGATATATATAAAATAAAATATAAATTAATATAAATAATTAATTTGAATGATCTAATACAAGATTTCTTAGAAGTGTTTATCAATATGAATTCAAACAATAAAAATTTTTAGTTTTATATTTAACCAAAAGAAAAAATGTAAAATGTGTAATATTCATTTTTTTATTTGCACACTTGAAATGGAATTCCGTATTTTGTAATCTCGAACAACATGATTTCAAAAAAAACACGGAACCAATCAATCGTTTTCTTTGAAGGTTACCTGTACACGTATATGTATTATATGTATATCTTTATCTTTTTTATTTCGACTTCCTTTGATGACTTTCTTCTGGTTTTCGAAACATACGGATACATCAATTATTATTATTATTTAGTCGTGATTGGTCCTTATCATATACTATATCTGGATTAAAATCTGCATACGATTCGTGGAGACCATCTATCGTTCGGTTGAATACTAATTACTATACATATGAATATACTAAATTCAGACGTGCATTTCAAATAGGAAGGATACGTGTCCCGTAAAATAAAAAATTGTTAAATACATAGCTGAAGTAGGTATATACGTAACTCATTCTACATTCACAAAATTAGATAAAATATTATTCCGATTACCGATGTTTAGATACTGTATAAGTAAGATTTAAGTAAAAATACTTAAGTAAAAATACAGTTGATTCTTTATTTTCATCATACATAGTTCTATAGTATTGTATGCATAATGTATACGTTTATTTAAGAGATTAAGATTGCGTAAAGGTTGCATCAAACAATACGTGCCGAGGAAAATAATATAATCAAATCGGCACATTATTGTTCGAAGAAGCATTCGCTCAGGTAAAAGACGAACAAACGGTTTCGAATGGTTTTCCTTTGTTGAGTAATTTTAGGCCGGAAAAAGATAGAGATCTGACATTTTTTAAATTATGCAATTTTTTAATCATGTAAACTGTTTTGTTTTTTAACTCTTATCGGAAGTCAGTCACGTATCTCATGACAATGGTATTTTAATATTACGCTCGTTTGTCACTTTTACGTGAAAATTAAAAAACAATAGGAAATGACAAAAATTAATAAAGAGAAAAATGATTTATGTTATTGTATATATAGTATGTGTTACCGGCAATGTACGAAAATCCAGCATTCTGCAGAATGCCTAGTCTATATATACAGCTTAAATATTCATATACAGCACACACACATATATATATATATATATATATACATATACATATATGAGTAAAAGGAACTGAAGGAGAAATTGTATCTTAAGTATAACACGTAAGAAATTCGACACGTCCTTTGCTCATTCGAGACCTTATCAAGGTAAAAGGAATAAAACTTAACAGAAAGAAAGAGAAAGAGAGAAAATCCGTGAAAGACATTGGTAGTTGAAACGACAGTTTTCGAGGGCAATGTACTTTCGTTTCATCGAACACCAAAGAAGGCTTTTTAGGGTCAGTGGAGAAAGTCTAGCAGCTGTTGTGTTGCACCAGCACACACCACCATCGCTCCAATTCTGTACACTTGAATGCTCTTGGATGCAGTCACGTGCGATGTTTCATCTTCCCTCTCTTTTAAAGAAAGAGAAAGAAAGAAATTAATGCAGTATACAAAATGAAAAAAAGAGATATAGAATACAATTAGAGTTTTGTATATGTTACATCAAAAATAGGAAAAAATTTTAAATCGATTACGTAATAAATATTATTAAAATTCGGAGAGTTGATATGCAAGGTGATTATGGAAATCAAGGTAAGTTGTTTCTCTATTTTTTTTTTTAATAAAAATAGATAAAAATGATAGAGGAAATAATCATGTGCATAATACATTCTAACTTCTTATGACCTTATTTTTTGTCTATGTAAATGCATCGATACATCAGCCATGTGCAATTATAAGTTATTTTTTATAATGCTACTTGATTTTTTTTAAGTCTTTAAGAGATTCAATTCCGTCGTAGAATTGATTACTTGGCAAGTACATACAGGAATGTATGCAATACGTGTTTTTTTATCTAATTAAATAATGCACAGTAATTAAAAACTTCTTCATATTATAAAGTGTGTGCGTAGATAGATAATAAATAGATATATAGAGTTATCAATATTAAAGATATAAATAGCGAGGTATCAGTCACGCTCTATTTCCATAATAAATCGAAGTTGTGTCCTTTTTATTTTTATTTCTCTCTCTTTCTCTCCCTCTCCTTTTCTCTTTCCAGGTTCGTTCCGATTGCGTATGTACTATTGTCATAATTAATTAACAATTTGTTCAAATTATCAAATCAATTTTATTCTATTGCATTCTACTTTTATTATTATTATTATTATTATTATTATTGTTACTGATGTTATTTATAATTGTTTATTTACTTATTGTTATATTTATTCATTCATAGTCTGTTGGTCAAGTAAATGGTCATGGTTTTACAAAATATAACAGATATTATTTTATATTAATTATATAACAATGTAAATTAATAACATTTTAACTAGATTTACAAAACTTTGGTTAAATATTTTTGTTTTACTCGATTCACTTTATTTTTTATCATTCCTGCTATGCATACTCTTTTCTATTTTTTCAATTGTATTTCTTAAATACTTATTGTTAATTGTTTCCTAATTCCATTCTTTCGTTTAGTATTTCGGTATTCAACCTTTTTCTTTTACGAGCCGCAGATTGACACTGGTTGAAAATTAATGACTAAAAAAAAAATGGTAGACATGACTAGGCCTCCAAAAGCAAATTTAAAAGTTTTTTAAGTCAAGGTTGAATAGTTGAATATATATTCTCTAAAAAATATTTTAAATAACAAAATTTACATCATTTTTATATTCGTATCAATCTGTTTTAACCTTATGTAAATCATCTTATTAGAATTTTGACTCGTGTTGCATAAAAAGAAAAGACAAATTTTATTATATAAGTATTATATATAAGTATATATTTAATTAATATTCAATTTAAGTAAAATATTGAAGTTTTCAATTTTATTTGTTATTTTATTTAAATTATATAATGATGTAGAATATTGTTACTAACATTGATTAATTAATGATTTAGAAATGACGTAGGACTACGTCACCAATAGTCAGTTGTTGAATTTAAAATGATGTAGGACTACGTGACCAGTCTCAAATGCATTGAGTTTATAGTATGACTAATTTCGAAGAGGAAAGCGTATTAACTCAGAATTAACTAAAATCGATACACGTGGAAAGGAGAGAGCCTTGTTAACTTTCGCTGACTTAATATTACGTATCACGCACAATTGGTTATGCAATTAATTTCTTTTTACGATTAAGATAATATCAAAATTAAATATTTATTATTGAAAAAAAAACGTTCCAAATTTATAGAAATATAACGAGATAAAACATTTTAATGACTTATGAAATTAAATCAATTGTCGTTATATATATAGAATACTTGTTTTATAATACTAATTTAAATAGAAAATTTTTGAATAAATATTTAGCAGCCGACCTAATCCCAAAAAAAGGGAATATTCGAATTGAAATTTTGTTGAAAATTAATATTGTTCGATAGGGACGCTATAAACTAGACGATGTCGTGACAGTTCACGTTCGAAGGAAATCTAGTTTTTCTTCGCCATTTTAGTTCTAGCTATCTAACTAGGACCTTTCACCGTATGCCGAGAAAGACTATTTTATGAGATACAAGAAACTGTAAAAAGGAAATTCTTTATTCGTTCGCAAAAGAACACCCAAAACGACAGTACCGTTAATGTTTTTATTTAATACCAAAAAAAAACAAAATATTTACTGCTTTTGTATATATTTTAAATTCTCTCCCGATCAAGGTATAAACTTTTATTACGTTTATTTTTAAAATGAAAAAAATAATATGTTATTTTAGAGATATTCAAATTTAAATATAAATTATCGATACGTTATTAACATTGAAAAAATTCGACAAATTGTTTATGACTTTTCGTCTTTTATTTCGATAAACTTGTGTCCATTAGTAATTCTATAGTTATTTAAATATTATTTTACAAATGAATATACGAAATTTTAATATTGTGGACGTTTCTAATATCTTGTCAAGTATTCACAAGGTTTCGAAGATCTTTTTAATATCAAATGGCGTTTCTAATACATATACAAAACTCATGTAGAATTCTGTAACAAAACGTTTTCTGGCACACCACCAAACCTTACATAAAATTATTTCTTTTTCTTAGACACACAAGATTAAGTAATAGTTTGAAAATGTATATATATATAATAGTTAAATATGTTCTCTTGAAAAAAACATAATCTTATAAAAGCGTGAATAATTCGTGTGAAAAATAGTAAATCTGATTAATTTTTGTTCGAAAGTTTAAACGATTTTATCTGATTTTATCGTTAAAGAAATAAAATTATACGATAAAAGAAAGTACATAATATTTATAGATATGTTTCACGAAGTTTTCTTAAAAAGGGGTTACCCTGGGTTTTACCAAGAGCTAGTAAAATGTGTGTTCGTAAATTATTTACGCGCTTCGAGAAAATAAAAAAAGAATAAAATAAAAAATGGCCTTGATATTCGTCGGACTGAACGAAAGTTCGCTCGTGGAGAAAGCAAAATGAAAGATTACGAGAAGAAAGTGAATCTTTCCGTGCGAGAATGGTTTCGTGATAATTCGTTGTAAGTAATACAAACGTTTTTCGTCTATTTTCTATTTTTTCTTCATATCTTTAGCTTTTTAAATAAATTCAAATGAAACGATTGTTAAGGATAAAATCAAAAACTTCAAGATTTAATCATTATTTCGTTGTAAACGAAGCATGGCGAACGTTTCTAATAATATATCTTTAGTACAGTTTATTTAATTAATTTTTTCTTTTTTTTTTTTTTTTAACTATGTATAGTAGGCCCTTGATTAACCGAGCCTTCGATTAATAAAATAGTATATATTAAAACACATTTATTATATACACTTATACACTTGTTTTTTTTTCAAGCGTTTATTTTAATTACGTTCCAACATGTAACCATGCCACGATATGCATATATTAAGTATATAACTGCAATAATATTGAAATAATTTCTGATTTATTACATGATAAATACTCTTTTTATACGATTAAACATTTTGTCATAACAAAACATTGTTATTCATCTATGACGAGTATTTTTATATATCACATCTAACTAATTATTAAACGGTTTCTTTGATTTTCTGCTTGTTTATCAAAATTCAAGATAAATTTAAATGCATTCGCGTTATTCAAATTCGTATTATTACTGTATATTTTTTTATTTCTTTCAGTATTTTTGTTTTAGTATTACGTCTGGAATATCCAAGATTATAAAAATATTATAATATCAAAAATAATTCTAATAGGAAAAGAAGTTATAATTCCATTAGAAAAAGCACAAAGTTGAAAATTTACGAAGAATAGATTAATTTAATTATTATATAAAATATATTAATATATTAAATTTAATTATGGTTAATTTTAATGAAAGAGCCTATCTATACAATAATAGAATTGAAAGAAAATACTGAAGAAAACAAACAAATAAATCAAGAGTAAAGTACTGTAATTTTTAATCGGGCTCAATAATATCTAGATTAACGTCATAATGTGAAACAATATTTATTCGGGGAAAAAATGTTTATAAATGCAAAATAAATGATATAGAGAAATATATAGCTAGATAATAACAGAAGAACATTTTAATTTGCATAGGTACGCATAAAATATGTTAAAAACTTTTATTTTATAGTTATAATTAGATATTCGTTGAATTTCCGTAGTCACTTTAATTATTTAAAATCTTATTGCGATTCACGTAAAATATAATAGATATGATATTAACAAAAAAACATTATGATTACATATTAGGTTAATATTTACTAGTTTGACTAACGATTTAAATTGTATGTAATTAAAATTGTAATGAAATTCAATTGATATAGTTGCGTTACCATTGCGTCAGAATATATTTTACATAATTTATGATAAATCTAGTAATGTAAAAAAATATATTTATATGTTAATAAATAATAAAAGGCAAAGTTGACGTTACGGCAGACGTACGTATGACGTGCCTCGACAATTTGTTTGCAATTTGATTATATGTTTTTTTTTTAATTAGGGGATAATTGTTTTCCAATGTGGTGCCAGTTTTATGCACAAGAATTGTCGAATTGGCTGTTTCTCTAGCCATTTTATCCGATTGTTCGTTTTCTTCGATACTTATGTGGGTTTTATTTTTTCATTGAATGTTGTATTTTGATACCAAGTTGCCTTTCTCTTAAAGGTGTTGTTTCTTTTAGAAGGGGTTGGTTGTAGCTTGCTTAGTAACGTACTAAGCTATCGGCTTTTGAGAGAGTAGCAGAGATTTTAGTTGCGAATTTTGCACTTGAGTACTTCTTTCGGATGTTTAAGAGTAGTTTCATTGCTTTACTAAGTATGCCGTTGATTGGACTAATGCGAAATACACCGACTGTTATGCTGAGAACACTATTGTACAATGTATCGAATATTTTTAACGGATTGGTGCTTGCAGAGTTGTAAATGATGGACCTTTAATCTATCTTGGTTGTTATTAATTGCTCTGTAAGTTAATAGATGGGTTTTCCGATTTGCACTTCAGTTATCGTTTTAAGTATGTTGAGCCATTGATTGCAGTCATTGTGAACTTATTTATATGGGGTCTCCACGACAGCAAATTATTATTAACATCAAAAAGGGTTGATCTTAGTATCCATATTAATTAGACATTTTTTACTTGTCTCGATGAATATTATAAGCCCCTTCAAATAACGAACATTTATTTTTTTGTCATCCTGTATTTATATGTTACCGTTAATGTATATAATTCAGTTAATTCATAAAAACCCTAGGTCTTATAATAAATTAATTATACGTTTTAGAGAGAAAGTATATAAAAAGAATTTGATTATACTCTTAAACTAGTTGGTCTCTTAGAAAATAATTAGATAAAATATTGATTCATAAGAGGCGAGTAGTTAAGGCATGAGATTGAAATTTTTCTGTCGGTCATTATAGTTTGTTTTTCTTTTCAGAACAATGCTCATTGTTATTCGTTCTTATCTCTCTACTTGTACTATTATAAAATTTGCTTGTTTCGTTGATTAGTAGAACGTTTCGAAATTCGTGTTCGAGTGTGTTTTAAAATTATAAAGGAAAAAAAAAATAAATAAAGAATAATATAACGCATATAGGTGAAGATCCTGTGAACGCGATGAGCAGTGGTAGTAAGTGCAGTCGTGGATCCCTCCTTAAATTGATCTGCCGAGTAAGTAAGCAGGTTACTTCGGTTTTAGTGACTCAACGGTCAACACCTCTCTCTTCGTCGATTCAGACGAACGAACGAACGAACTGCGGTCTTCCTGCTTTTCTCTTGAGATAGTTACACGTTCGGTTATTTTATTTCTCTTACGTATGTATATATTTTGTTTCTTTTTTTTTTTTTATATTAATCTGAAAATTTGTAAATACAAAGAAGTCTAATTTTTTTTATTTTTTAATCAATCATAATTAAAAAAAATAAAAATATATATATATATATATGCAATAAAAAGAAAGTGAGAGAAAATCGAAGTCAAAAATAATATTGCAAAAAAAGTGAAAGAAGTGATTAGGGAAAGAGTTTTAAACGATTGTTATTGAAATTAATTAATTCATTAAAATATTTCAATTATCACACGTGTTTCAACAATATTACAAAATTCAAGACAGAGAAACTTCCTCGGCTGTTTGGAATTTTCTATCATTTTAAAAGATCGAGTAAGTATGATTTGGATCTTTTGACGTAAAAGTATCTTCGAGATTTGATAGTTTTTATATCGAATTTCTTTTGCACTTGAAATCCTTACGAGAATACTTAATGCTAGTTAACACGCAATATCATACTTTCTTGCATTTTAATTTGACGTAAACATTTCTTAGATATTTTAATTTCATTAATAACATACAGTTTCATTATTGTGAAATATCTAAACCCCGTTACTTTGTATTCTTGATATATTCATTAATTTACTTAATTACCTTATAATTTAAAAATCATTTATTAACATAATACAATTTTTATATCGAATTTGGAATTCAAATAATGATTAAAAATTTGTATCAAAGCGTTTATTAATAAACGTACACGCGTTTCTAAACTCGAATAATATTCTTTGTTCGCTTTCTATGAAAGAGCTTCTTCGATTTGAACGTGTAAAATGAATATACAGACGTTACCCATACCTTTCAAACATCACATCGTTTCAAATAGAAAGCTGAAGCCTCATGGTATGTACCATCGTTCATACATGTATAGATTGTATATATATATACACACGGTCAGAAACTCTCATTCGTACTTTCCGTAGTCATATCACTTTCATTCTCGTCTAATACCACGTGTGTCCTAGATAAACCTGGTTCCGTTCTATATTGTATCCGTGTTTTTTTTTTTAATTAACATTTTAATCTAAAAACATTAGACAGAATTTGTTTTCTTTTTCGAATTTTGATTAAACTTTTAAATGATCACATCTCTATCCTTATTTCTTGTCCTCTTTATCTAATGGTAAGTATTTTTATTTGATTTTATTTTTTCGCACCTATAAAGAAGAAATCAAGGACAAGAGATAATTTAAAAAAATAAATATATGTGAATCTTCTTTTTATAGAAACTATGTTGTGCTTAAACTTCATACGTTATGTAAAACTATTCGATCTGAATACGAAAGATTTTTTTAAGTTAATAACTTAATTATATACTTCTCTTTTATCTACTCGATCATTTTCCAATGTTATAGTTTTTTATAGTTCTTCTTGCGCATTAGTAAAAACAATTATCAGTTTCAGCCATTTCAAGTCAAAGTTCCATTTGGTAACATTTATTAATCGTAAGAAATTTTATTAAATCTATTTTCTTATTCAAAAAATCGACTTAGTCATTTAATCCACCTTTTTTTTCTGTCGTTAACAAAAATAGTAAAGTTGATAAATTGTAAGTATTAGAATTCAAAAGTTGTATAGAGGTTTCATTTAAATGTAAATATTATTTACATTTATTTTTTTAATACAAAATTTATTGACTTCCTCTTTCGATAAAGAAAAATGATATTGTTGGACAAAGAAAATAAATGGTCTTGTTTTCTTCAATTTTATAAAAAATCTCTATTAGTATTTTTCTATTAGCATTTCATATCACTATCTAGATCGTATCTAGCATTTCAATATCGATCACGCATTTCGATGTATCTTTTTTTATCAAGAGAATAAGAATATAATAACGCGTGGAAAAAAATAGAAATATTATACTTCCATGTTTCTTCCATTCGAAATAAATATTTCTGCGAAATGAATTATCCTATTCTTATTTTATTCTTTAAAGGAAAATTTTTGAGATTAATAAAAAAAAAGAAAAAGATAAAAAATTAATATCTTTGATATGTGATTTTGTGTAAATAGAAATATTAAACCAATTACATATATGTATCTTAATCAATCTATTATTTTATTTTTGTAAATTAATTTTCGTGGGGAAGGGGGGGGGTGAATATAATTAAAAAAGAAAAAAAAATGCAAAAGAAAAGTAACTAAAAGAAATTAAAAATAATTGACATTATTTGCATTATCATCGTGCATCGTATAAATCATTCGAAGCGCAGCAAAAATGAAAATTATTTCATGAAAAAAAATTGAAATTAATTCGTTTCCATTAAATTATACAATGATTTACAAAGATCTCGCGTAAAGCTTAAACGATATGATAATTATTTTACAGAAATAAGGATCGACATTATAAATATGGATGGACAAGAACATAATTATAAGTGCACTTTAAGTGAGGAAACAAAAAAAATTGCCAAGGATGAACTTCGCGAGGATGAAACAATTCGAGAACAATTGTTGGAACAATTTAGAGATTGGATTAAAAAGCATCCGTTAATAAAATATTGCAAAACGGATTCAGCCTTTCTTCTTAGATTTCTAAGAACAAAAAAGTTTAGTTTACCATTAGCACAAAAATTACTCGAAAGATACCTCACCATAAGACAACTTTATCCGACATGGTTTCAAAATATTGTAATCGATGACCAAATTACTAATAGTGTCCTAGACACCGGCTATATCTTACCTTTATTCAAACGAGATAAATACGGTAGACAAGTCATATTATTTAATTCAGGTAAATCATCTAAATTTTTTTAATCTTGTAATTCTCTTTTTTAAACTGAATTTTCGTGACAATAAAAAATCTCTATATAATATTAAATCAACTAACATTAATCTTTAAATACCAATTAATGATGAACTATGTTCAATAATTATGAAAGTGGACTAATTGTAAATCAATAAATTTAACAAAATTGATTTTATGAATTTTTTTTTAGATTAAAATAATTCATATTGTAAAATAAATCAATTCAAGCTAGAATCGAATAGTCAATGTAACGAATGTTAATGGTTAGTAAAGGGAGAGATTATAGAAAAAAACGCACCATATTACAGACAAAAATGTAATTAAACAGAATTAAATCTCGATATATCTTTACGTAACTTTAAAATCACATTAGACTATAAGGATAAAGAAACAAGATATTACTTATCAGTTATCAGATATTTTGTATCTATTCTCGTTAGCTAATTATGTTAAACATTATATTTAAATACTTTTGATATTCAAAATAAAATGAGAAATTTTATTAAATTATTTCAAATTATATTGATTATCTCTTAAAATCTCATTAAAAAATGATCTTGAAATCTCGTAAAAAAAATGATTTTCAAAATAAATCTTTCGATCGTGTATTCTTTAAAATAATGTATTATAGCTTTATCTTGAGAATTTTTTTTATAAATTCATAAATAACAACAATGAATGTAATAAACATGGAAAAATTGTAAATTATCTTAAATTTCCAAGCAAGATAAAGAATTCGCATTTACTTTATCATTGATTCATTAAAATTCACCTCGGACATCGTATTTCCTGTTTTTTTTGTTTAAGAACGTATCGACTCATACAAGTATAAGTCTGAGCAATTAGTAAAGGCCCATAGCCTCGTCATGGAAGCCCTTCTGGACGATGAAGAAAATCAAGTTCGCGGATTTACCTACATAATAAATGAATCCGGCATAAACATGGGTCATATTAGCATGTGGTCTCTTATTGATGTCCGTAAATTGTTGAATTGTGTACAAAATGGTATGCCCATGAGACACAAGAGAACTTATATAGTCAATATACCATCGTATGCTGTCAAGTTTTTCGAGCTTTGTATAGCTTATCTTAACGAGAAATTAAAAAAGCGTTGTTCGGTAAGAAAAAGTGTTAATTGTTTCGACTAACTTATATAAAAAAAAAATACGAATATTAACAAACATATTATATAATGAACACTATAAAAAAAAAGTTAATTCTTTTAAACTTTTGTAAAATAACCATCCCAAAGTTTTCTTTTATAATGAATTTAATTGATCTGTAGAATGAGTTTATAAACCTTTTAATATCTTTTTAGCATTATTCTGAAAAAATAACATATAATGAAACATGAATATATAAATAATAAATAATTTTATTTTCATTATTTCTTTATAGATACATACGAGTATCGAGGAATTGAAAGATGATATCGATATCAAGTCCCTGCCAGTGGAATATGGAGGTGAAGTTTCTATAAAGGAACTGATTGGTACACATTTTTTTTTTCTTTTTCTTTTTCAATCCCATTTTTTACGAATAATGCATGAAATAATTGATTTTTTTTCTATGTTGCTTATCTCCTAACAGATTCTCTTAAGAAAACTATATATGAGAAGAACGAGCAAATAGAGGATTTAAAAAACCTACGAATAGACATTTCTGAGAATCAGTCTTATAGTAACGAAATTGATGGTGTTATCGGTTCCTTCCGTAAGTTAGAAGTGGATTAAGACATCTCTTATATTTTTATATGAATAATTTAGTTTCTTTATTTGTATGCATACGAAACGTATGCGTTTACGATTAAATGTTTAACTCATTGTTGTTAATATTTGTTTAGAGTTTACGTTTTCATATTTTATATATCAATTTATATAAATATTTTTTTTTTATTCTAATGTTATTTTGTTCTTGTTAATATAATTTAAACAAACGTTGAAAAAGTAAAGTTATATTTCAACATGTTAATATATTAAATTTTGTTAATAATTTATTTTTAATATCCAGAGTGAGACGCCTATAACTATATCACCTAAATAATTTTTTTTGCTTACAACCGTATCAAAAAACTTCAAAAGAAAAAGTTGTACTATTGCAGAGGGGTAATCTAATGATGAAAAAATTTGTTCTTAAGATCATTTTCTTTACAAGATTTGATGATCAACTTTGTTTTCACAAATGAAACTATATTTTGTTTGCGATATTCTTGTAGAACATGAAAAAACGAATAAAAATGATTTTTATGATCGATTATTCCGATCATTTATTCTCGGGATATTTACATCTAAAGATAATTTCCTGTAATAATGCAACTTTTGCCTTGGAGGTCTATAAGTACGATTTAAACAAGGAAGATATTTAGGTGATACAGTTAGGTGCCTTATCTTGTATATAAACATAGTGTACCGAATGGACCCTTAGAATACAATTTTTAGAAGACCTTGACTTTTATAATTTCATCTAATAGTAGATATATTATTTAAAGTAAAAATGATGATAATTATAGTACATATACATAACATAAATACGTGTACCATTTAATCTTTATCACTATATGCGAATAATGGAGCTCCTCCGCCGGTGGTTCAAGTTACCTTCTTTTTTAATTATAATTATAAATATTTCTTGCTATATTAATATGAAAGTTTTTAAGATTACGTCCGAATATAATAATTTTAAAAATAGATTTTTAAGAATAGATTTTAAGTTTTGTTAGGATATGTTGTAGTATCTAATTTGTTTGTAATTAATTGAAATATATTTACATATTTATACTTAATCGCACACATATTTACGAATATATATATTTATAGATCTATTTATTTAATAATTCAATGTTTGTTGCGTTTGTTCTAATGTTTGTGCAGATAACAATATAAACAAAATAGTTTAATTTTTAATTAAAAACAAAATAAAATAAAACAAATATTAAGGATCGTTTGTTAAAAGGTCATAATACGTTTATAATGAACAAAAATTAAATGTTCTTGGCTTGCATTGCTTCATAAAAATTCAATAATTATGCTCCTTTTATAAATTAAAATATTATACATCATAGGTTGGCGAATTATGTACAATATAATAATTCTTAATAAACATTACAATATATAACTGCTTTTTTTTTTTAACCATGTATTTTATAGAGAAACTAAGAAACAGAAGAAAGAGATATGAAATTGAAGCATACGTTTACTTAAGTTCTGCGTTAATGTTGCTCATAATTTCCTTCAAAAATTCTGTGCTTGCTGGAGCTGTTGTATATAAGCTACCTGAAGAGTGCAATGTATAGTATAAAATTTTTAATATTATAAGACACTTATAATTTTTACACACATACATTATATATCAAAATAAAAATATATAATTCTTACAATAAAAATAAACAACCTTACCTATAAAATTTGATACGCTACTATCAAAAGTAATAATTTTGCAATTATTTTTATCTGCTATTTTAAAACCCAGGCATCTAAACCGTTCATCTGTTGTATAAAGGGAATTCTTTTTCAGAGAACTAAAGTAAGGTTGCCCACTAAACGGGTTAATAAAATCCGCCCAATATCCAACCATTTTTAGTCTTGTACAAACGTCTGATGCGGCTAATACAAACTGCAATGAAATGTATTAACGAGAAACGATTACTCGTATTTTGTTATTTTATAAACTTGTAACATTCTATTTCAGGGATGGTAAATAATTTCTTTTGTAGCCAAATTTAGGACAGAAAATATTTTCTATAGCAAGTGCGCACATGTAAAACTCACTTTAGCATTCAATCACAAATTTCATAGAAAGTACATATTTATTATATGAATATAATAAATATTATACACTTTGTACATAGGAACTGACCTGAGAAAAAAATAACAAAATATTCCATCATATTTTGATACGTAGATCAGATTCTATTTGCCATCCATGTTCTATTTGATAAAATAAATTGAACAGTTGAAAAAATACTATTACTTACATATTTCGCCAATTTCTCAGTTTCTGCTATTTTACCCCACCTTAATGTTTTCGGATTAGATTTTTGACTTATAGTCACAATAGTTAATTGCGCTGCACTCACATCCAAGCAGCCAGGAAACAGTTCTTCAATGCCCTTCCTTAATAGAAGCGGACATTCTTGGGCAGTACAATGCAGCAATGGTCGTTTGATATATGATGATTTACCTTTTAATCTTTTATACTTATTTTTGTTATTTATAGAATTAACAGAATCAGTCTCGGTAATAGCGACAAATTCTGTTTTGACTTGTTTAGTAGTAGATGAATTTAACCAACCAGGACCAATACTACCTGGTAAGTAAAATCTGAATCCTCTCGGTGTCAACAATTCCCAGTTGTTACTAGTTTCAAATTCACCATTATCAGTACCTAAAACAATTTGCCTAATAATGCAATATCTATCATAGATTAATTACTACATATAAGAATAAATTGAATATAACTATAAGCACATTATTCCAGTTTACCATCAATGGAATCTCCATTTGCATTGATGATTTTATAAAGTGTTGTACTGTTGTCACTGCTACGTCGAGAATAGAAGGCTTGACAGGCAACATTAAAATATTTCTGATTATACCTTCTTCCCACGAAATTTATACAAAACATCTGAAACGAATGACACAGCTCTCTTTAGTTTGATGTTTTCACAAGGTCGACTATTTTTGTAGAATTTCGTCGCAATTTAATTAAATATTTTTAGGGCATATAAACACAAAGAGCATTTAATATTTGTCACAAGTAACATTTAATTACCATTGAAAAGCAATTTACATGCTGGAGATACAACTCGTTAAATAAAAACAATATGTTAACTAATTGTGAGAATTATCTGTCTTTATTTTCAGTCGAACTCAAACTTTCTGTATAGACTTACACATATATATATATAAATATCATATTCCCTTGTCAATGAACCGAACTTAGCAATCAGTAATGCCAAATATACATCAATAATTTTCAAATGTAGAAGTTACCAATCCTGTTATTCTTACGCAAATAGAATGTGGCATCTCCTAGGGACATAAGAAAAGTTCCTAGTAACTCCTATAGGGATTTTGGGAAAGTCCGCAGTTCCGACATGGAAGACTGTCAGAAAGTGTATAGTTGCTGTCTCTAAGTAATAAAGTTTCACGTCAATAATCATTTATAAATGATTCAATAACAAGATATACTTCTATATATGTATTTTTCTATCTTCAACAAAAACAAAGGGAAGATAAGCATCAATGCAGGCTTTCTAACTAAAGAAACTTTTCAAATGTGATATTTGCAATTTATCATTATGTGTAGATCATTTTAAAAAAAGATTATGGTAATTAACAAAAAATTAAAATTAATTAATTAAAATCTTGTAATATTGTTATCGAATTATAGTTATTCTTGTATTATACGCGTTGTTATAAGATTTTCATAAAAATATGATTATATGAATTTTGTTCTTATTTTAGCATACTTGTGAAACAATCACTGAAATTATACTCACATATTTTGAAACATTCTATATATTATAACGCGATGTGGGATTAATTTATTTTTAATATATATGTTACCGTGAAAGATTCAAATTGGAGAATGTTAAGATTCACATGATCGCTTGGTGTATGTCCTAAATATTAATGTATAAGAATGAACCCAAATATTCGGTCTTTCACCGACATATTTGGTATGCGTTGACAAGTGACCATATAAACCTTGACATACACCAATATAAATTTTTCATGGTAAACATATATATATATATATAAATTGTTCTTTAAAAAATAAGATAATCGTAATAGTAGGAGAGTAAAATTTAACTGACGCTTTATTTGTCGCTTATTATACATATTATCTTCTGTTTTACACGATTTCTTTTTGAAATATTTATTAATCCGCTATCGACAATATATATACGCAAGAAGCCTAACAATAATATAATAACGGCAACGCAAAATATCGTATTTGCACGATGAAATTGTATTTTATTTCCTTTTTTTTCTCTCTCTCTCTCTCTTTCTTTTATTTGCATTGCAAGGTGCGCTGCGCTCATTAAAAAATTTGTTTAACAAATATATTTTTTATTTGGGAGAAGAAAAAAGGTTGTCTACGATGATTGCCGACAATATCCGGTATAAAAAGAAATATTTCTTTGAATTCGGCGATTGATTAGACCTATCTCAGGATGACACCATAAGAGCGAATGTGTTTATCGCGTTTTGCAATTTTAAAATGATCAAACATTTGCCTAAATATATCTGTTCGTGGTTGCTGTAAAGCGATATACAAGAGATATTAAACGTTTATATCCGTTTATTTCATTCGACGAATTACGATACTCGAATTAACGTACATATTTGTCCACTTACTTTTACGATTATTTTATAAACCTAAACGAGAGAGAGACAACCAAATGCGTCTCTAATCGTTTATTATTATTTGTTTTTTCTTTTCTATTTTGAAACGACGGTATCCCTTTTATTGTTACTAAATCATCTTCTGAATTCTTCTCCTTAATCTTTTTCTTTTTGTTAATCTTCTTATGAAAATTTGTTAAGCATTTTTATTTAAACAATTTATCATATTTGTTCGATATTTGAAAGGACGATAAGTCTTATCCGGTGTGACGAAATATCTTGCGCAACGCAACCAAAACACATTTGCGATTATTATTATTATTATTATTATTATTATTATTATTAATATTCGATCGAATTCTCGATCTGTCAGTTTTTTTTTTCTTTTTTTATTCTTATTGTTTCCTTATATTTTTTATTTGTTTAAAAATGATTACATCACACGTAAGTAAGTAATTAAGTATTGCGCACTGTATCGTCGTAGCGTACAACTAGATTATATTTTTTTTATTTATATTGTTTATTTTCGTTATATTCGAAATATTAGTACAAATACATTTATGGAAAGGGACGAGAAAAATCAATCGATTTGTGAATGATATACCCCCACACCTTATTACAATATATAGATATTATAATAATAACATCGATTTTTAAGAAATTGCCTAATCGCTAGGCTATGGTCCGCATATATCCGTTTTTTCTTTTCTTTATTTATTTGTATTTACGTGTATTCATGTATATATTAATATTGTGTTTTCATACACAAATATCTGCGCGCGTGTGTTTATCGTGTATGTAGGTGTTATCGTATGTGTGTTTTAATGCATATGTTTTATTCACGTTTTCGTCGTGTAATCCGACGTTTTGCGCTTCTGAAAATTCTCTAAAGCACTTAATCTATTTTATTATTTATTTCTTTTTTTTTTTTTTCTGTTTTTGTTTAAATATACGACAAACGTATTTCGACGTTAAGTTACAACTTACGTATCTCTAAGATAAAATCGACATGTATGTATAACATATATGTATATGTATACATACCATATCGTAATAAATATATATGTATACATATATATACATATATATATATATTTATTATAAATTCAAGGTATTAACCCTTTTGCATATATTAATTATTTTATTTTAACAAACGTGCGTTTTTCTTGGAACAAAACCCGATTAGCGATCACGTATAATAAATTCGCACACTTTCCTAGGTGGACGGAAAATCAATGAACAGTATCTTTAGAAAATCCTTACTTATTATTTTTCTCTTTTCCTCTCACTCTCCCTCCCTCTCTCTCTCTCTCTCTCTCTCTCTCTCTCTATTTTTATATTTTTCTTTATTCGTTCCTTTTTTTCTTTCTTGGTTAATAAAAATTCTTCCATATTGCACTTCAGAAAGATTGATTAATTTTTTTTTTTATTCTCATGCTCGTGTACTTCCCTTTTGTAGTAGATTATAATTAATATATATAAGCATTTTCGAGAAAATATAATTCTCGAGTCTTCGAAAAAATATCAGAAAGGAGCATAAGCTCGAAAACGCATAAAATGACGAACCCTATCTATGTATTATACATTTCCCGCTTCTCTTTTTTTCCCCCACGACGTTGTAAATTATACGATAAATAATCAAGAGATAGCGGGTCACGCGAATATCAAAACAGAAATTAGCTTTTGACATGAACGTGTTAATGTCCAGTGATTTTCAAATCCTTTTCAAAAGAGAAAACTCATCTCTATATACTGATAACAATATTATTGGTATATCAATAATATAATATTCCTAAAACAATTAATTATTTATCATTTGTAACAATTATTTTATATATTTTGTTGTATTAGAATTGTAATTTTCCATTAGAATAAATAAAAATTAATTGCACACACACTTGGATAATATATTATTATAATAAATAATTATTGGAATTCGATAAATAAATATAGTACAATGTTAAACAGAAATATCTAAATTGTTTGTTGAAAATAAACGATGGAATGTTATATTATCGGTCCATAAAATCTTTAGAAAAAAAGTGTTTCGTAATCCTCTTGGGTTTAGGAGGGAGCAATAGAGTTTGAAAACCACTATCTTGTTCCAACGAGGTAGTCGAAGAAGCAAAAGCAGGACAGGTTCTAGACCGCGTCCCGCCGGAGGCTGGATTTTAACTATTGCCAGGAACAAAGTAAACTAAACTAATCGTAAGTCCCTTTGCTGCTATTTCGTTGATTTCCTCGTGTTTTTGAGGTCCAAGAAAATAATATTAAAATAAAAATAAAAATAAAACAAATAAAACAAAAATAAAATAGCAACGAAAAAACAATAAAAAAAAAAAAAACAGATCTCGTATGTCAAATAAAACTCGTCCCTTTTTCTTTTTGCCTCTTTGTGTGTTACTTTATGAATTATCCTTGTTTAATACACACGTCCAACGATAAACAACAAATTAGGATCCGCTGATCGGGCTTTTTATTTTTTAGCGTAAAACGCCGCGTTTCTTGGTGTACCTGGTGATAGTACACAAAAGTATATTATATTCAAGTTTAATAATAATATACTATTATTATTATAATTATATAGTATATCGTATTAACTTCTTCTCCCATTAACTTTTTTTAAATAGTCTTCGCAGCAATGGCTTTTTCGTAGCCTTTAATTAATCAGTCACACCGCGTTTCGGACTCGTTTAATTAATTAAGTATTAATTCGTGCTTTGCTTTTTGATCGAAGCCCCGCGCAGGAAGACTCAAGAAATCTCTTTATATTCTATATATAAATATTCTCTCTTTCTATTTTTTTTTTTTCTTTCTTTTTTTTTTTCTTTTCCTTCTCTTTTACTCACATAATACAATGATAAATTTTAAACGATTTAACAATATTTCAAATATACGTACAATTTCCTAGTTACTTTTTCTTTTCATTTTCATTCGTCAATACAACGTATGTGCAGATCAATGGAGAATAATAACACGCTCGTTTTCCTATTTCAATTCACTCGAAAGACGATCTTATTAATTCTTATCAAAGTTCTTTTTAACAAACGATTTTCAAATTCTTTTCCCTTTTTTCGGTTTTTTTTTTCTTTTTTTTTCGCGTAATCACCTAAATGTAGGTTAATTCGCTACCTTGATAATAAATTTCATTCCATCAAAACGGTCATCTTTTTTTATTGTCAAGTAATTCGACAATTGTTTAAAAGATGGACCAGAGCCCTTGAAAATAATGGGAGATCATTTCGAAGAAAAACAGATATGTCACAATGTGAACTTTATAAATAAATAATAAATTTGTTAAAAAGGTACACCGAATTATAATTGCTATACATAACAGTATCTCTCTCTCTCTCTCTCTCTCTTTTTTTCCTATTTTTTTCTCTCAATCTTTTTTTTTTTCTTTTTTATTTTCCTCTCTTCATCGAGTACGTACTTATTGCTTTTTGATTTTGAACGATTTAGTCGATATCAAACGTGTATGCCCATCATCTTTGCCACTACTATCATCACCATCATTAATAATACCAATCTCTCGTGTTTTTACTCTTATTGCTTTTCAAATTTGTGCTCGATGGTATTAGTAAAAGTTCGATCGATAACTTTCTCTCTCTCTCTCTCTCTCTCTCTCTCTCTCTCTCTCTCTCTCTCTCTCTTTCCTTTTCTCTCTTTTTATCTCCAAACGGACCCTTATTATATTCAATAGTGGAAATCCATTCACATTTATCGTTTTTTTTATTTACACAGATTCCATTTATCTCATTCAATATCACACACTTCCGTTAAATTAATATAATAATAAGGATAACGAGAGCATCGAATAATCATCGGTTAAAAAGGTAATAAATCGATGCGTTTAATATGATTTATTGTATATATCTTCAAATTCGATCAAATAGAGGAAAGAAAAAATAAACGACAATAGTCTTTTCTTTCCTTTTTTTCTTTAAAACGTTTTATTATAATATATAAATGTATTTTTAAAAAATAACGATAACAATAATAATAATAACAACGCGACGAAAAAAAATGATTGTATTTAATAATATAAATAAATATAATTGTAAAAAATAATCTCGTATATGGGAATAATAAACAGATAAAAAGAAAATCTGAGATATTGGAAACAATAATAATATAATATTAATCACAATACAATTTTCACTTCGATTTCCATTAATGTTTCAACAAATTATTCGTACACAACGTTCTTCAATGATCTTCAAATCGATAAATGGAAAATATTCTCATTGAAAATATATCCGCTGATTGATCATACACCACCTTCTTGGTCCTTAACCAAGTTATGAAAATAAAGTTAATAGGAATTACGTTAAACACGACGATCGGGTTCGATCTTGCGCGAGGTTTCGCCAGTCAATTAGAAAATTTTCTGTTAATTTATTTATCTTCTTCTTCTTCTTCTTCCTCTTCTCCTCCTTCTTCTTCTTCTCCTTCTTATTTTTCTTTTCTAATTCTGTTTCTTTCTCTACTTTATTCTTTTTTGAAATTTTTTCCCTTCAATTTTTTTTTTTTTGGTTTTCTTTAGTATCTACTTGATCCACTCACCATTTCCTAATGGACAATAAGTTCTTCTGTTTTTTTTTTTTTTATTTTTTATTGTTTTTCATTGTCAAAAGATCATCGTCGTCTCTTCGATATATATATATATATGTATGTAATTATGTTGTTATTTGTATACATGTAGGTGTATGTATATACGCGCACGCGTATGTGTTTGTGTGTGTCGTGTATATCTAATTCGTGTATATTTGATGTGTATAATGTATATAAGTTATCGAAATAGTCAATATTATTAGAAGTCCAGCAAAAATTCTATAATTTACGTTTATCTCTAGCGTAATTATTATTATTATTATTATATGTGGATAATGATAATAGTGATAAGTAGTAATAATAATAGTAATAATAATGGCGATGACGTTGTATCACCTAATTAACTGGCTTTTAAACTGATGTCATCATTGAACAGTAAGTTCATTTTTTTTTTTTATTATTAATTTTACTAGAAAAATTCAAATTGAGGAACTTGTTCTATTCAATTTTTCACGCTTCTTCGTGATCGGTAGTACGTATTAATTTAATTTCTTTATTTTCTAATCTCTTTCATACTTTTCTTGTACGAAATATATGTGTAAAAAAGGAAACAAAAGTTACAAAAAGAATTGCCTACCTACGCTCGGATAAATCAAATTGCATTACGAATGCAATCTTATATTTCTCTTTTTCCTTATTTCTTTCTCAACGTGTTATATCGATTTTCCTTAAGATTAATGATTTCCTTATTCACAGAGCGAAAAATATAATGATTTACAACAAATTATTATTTTTTGTTTAATCAATTTTCTCAGTTCTAAGGATAAACAAAAGTTATTTATTATCTCAAAGAGTCAAATATTTTGTCACATTTTCTTTTTTTGTTTTTTTTTTTTTTTTCGAATAATAAACGAGACTCTTTATACAGTTTATCGTATAAGAACACATAACTTTATAGATACATATATAATATATATTATATTTTATTGGTGAAAGGGGTAAAATTGAGCATAGGCGTTGGAAAATGGTATTGCCATATTATTTGGTATTCCAAGAACGATTTCACTCCGAAATTGTTCGCGTCGACGTATTGTATTTTAACAATAAGTCTAAATATTCGAGGCTACGATATCAGCCTTGAATTTTTGTGGACAAAATTATTCCACAATTTGTTCTGGAATTCAAACTGAAATGAATAAAAAAAAGCATTTTTGGGTAACCCCAGAATACATTTTTCATCGAAAAGAAAGGAAAGAATAAAAAAAAAGAAACAACTATTAAAATTTTTTAATCAAAACCAACGAGATTTCAAATCGAGTTTTACTCGATTTTGTTTCATTCTTATATTCTTTTGAATATTTTCTTTTCTCTTTCCATCTTCCATTGTTTATTTCTTTCCTTGTATATTTTTATTATTTTGCAAAGATTATTTTTATTTTATTATCGTTAAATATCGTTCAGAATAAAAATTTATATCTAATATCTCTTTCGAAAATGTGCATAAGAATTTATAATGCAAAATCGTACGCGATGGATTTATACAATGTTGTATTATGTATATGTGTATATGTAGAGATGTATGCACATGCAGATATATGCATCTATCGTCTTGATTATATTTACTTTAAAGCGTGTTTTTTCAATCTTCATGAATACCTGGCCCGCGCATACAAAAAATAAAAAAATAAAAAATATTAAATTTATTGTTATTAGTGACAAACGTGTTTCTTTACTTTTTTGTTTTGTTTTTTTTTTAATTGCATTTTTTTTATCTTCGTTTGTGGGCTGCATTACTACTTGCTGATACGATCTCCCATGGCCAACAAGTTAGACACCCTTGCTTCAAAGCTTATAACAATGTTTTTTCAGTAACAGAAAACATCCTTCAGCGTTGTAATTTCAACGACTGTCGATTTCGTTGTCGAAGAGAAAGGAAGATAAAAGAAATAAAATGTTTCCAACGGTATTTGAGTAAACATGAATTCGATAGATCGATTCTACGAACGCGATAAATTCTACTAAAAATCCTACTGGCTGACAATCGAATTGTTTGTGATCTTTTTTTTTTTTTATTTATATCATCGGTTATTTATTTGGGAAGGTCGAATAATCGAACAACCCTTTGAAAGCGTTTTTTTCTTTTTGTATTTCAAGTTCATCGTTTTAATACTAATGCATTGTAAATTATAACTTCGAAAATGTTTCTTTTTTCATCTCAATAGTTCTATAAAATTCGAGAAATAATGTAAAAAATTAATCTCAAACCATATCATATTAATATAATAAAATATAATGTAGATCATTATTAAAAGAATTACTTAATTTGTATAGTTTTTTTTTAACGAGGAATAATTACACTGCATTCTATTATTACAATTGTAAACTTTTATTTCAAATACGAGAGATCGTTTTCATTATCAAATGAAATTAAATTACTTTCTTCTCTATAAATTATTAATAATAATAATAATAATGACAGTAATAATAGTAATTGATCTTTTTTTTTTCAATCTCAATTATTTAGTATACAAAAAATGTACATTTCGATTCGAGTTAACGATAGATAAGAATTATCGAAGGATAAGAATCTTAATTGTTCGGGTGTCGCGGTTATACGATTAGGTAAAGAAATAAAGAAAGATAATAAAATGAGCTTGCGAGAACGGTGCTGAGCTTTTAAAAAAAAAAAAAAAAAGAGAAAAACGAAAGCCTCGTCGCGTGTAAAAACACGTTGATTGGCTGTCCGATTTAACGAAGAAAGACACCGAAATTTATTTGCGAGTAATTTGGCAAATTAAAATCGGACAGCGACACACGAGCTGTCATGCTCGTCGTCCATGTGACTGTTGGTTGTGTTACCACTACTACTATTACTTTGACTATTATTCTTTCTATTACTACAACTATTCTCTCTCTACTAATACTATTATTATATTATAGATCTTCGTAATTCAGGTGGTGCAGCATTCGTTGGGAAAACAAAAAATTTTGGGTTTCGAATCCCAGTTTTAAGATAATCAAAGCTCAAAGTTTTCAATATTTCGTTTTTTTTTTCATTAGAGTTGTTCATTTACAATAATATATTTTTCTTTTTCTTTTTGTGTAATTCAATATTATTAAATTATTATAAACTGGCACGCGAAAAGAAATCATATTATTTTGTTGAACATTATTTTATATTATCCCCGATGATAACGCGAGTTTTAAATAGGAAGCCTATATGCATCTTGAAACATATTGCGATATTATTATTAATATTATTATTATTATTATTATTATTATTATATCGATGCATGTTACAATGTATTAGGTTACCTGAAATGTTCGTATCGATTTT
>NW_014569620.1:92100-138299 GCF_001313835.1 Polistes canadensis
ACTTATCGTTTAATTTACTTTTAAAATTACTCTCGTACTTTTAATTTAAATATTTTTAAATTAAAAAAATATGTATAAAAAAATATCTATGAATGTATAAATGTGAAAGTGTAAGCTTTTAATGATTTTTTTTTAAATCAACATAAACTTTTCAGACGACCCTATTTTGGAATTCAACATTACAAGGTAACTTGCATCGATTCAGAAAAGAAAAGTATTTGTTTTGACGTTAGTATCTCATACGAACTGAGAAAAATCTTTAATGCGAAGTTAAATCAAATAATAAATCCGAAAATTTTACGTTACTTAAATTTTAATGTATACAACTCAATATGACGTCAACGTGTATAAGTCCTCTAAAAAGAAATGTCTCTCTTTTAAAATGAATTTTATATAGTATTTAGATTATTTTCATATTCAATAATAATAATAATAATAATAATATAAAATAGCACATTTTTACGATTACACAGACAATTTAGAATTATCATAGGAGAAAAAGAAAAGTCGTATTTGAACAGTTTTTTGAAAAACTTGATTGAGGCAGCTTGCGTAGCACGTTAATACGAGCTATGTATGTAAGCATATATATATACATATATGTATGTATGTATTTTTTTCTAGTCGCTTAGCTTTTATCAAAGCATATGTTCGCTATTAGAGTTATCCAACCGGTCCAACACACATATGTATATTTAGGTATACATATACACACACGTATACGGTTTTCTTTCTCTATTCTGCTTTTTTCCTTTGTATCTCCTATCCATCATTGAGTTCTCAAAATACCGTAACTAAACGGATCGTTGTTGTACTGAAAGCTCGTTTTATTTCGTACAAAGAACCTCCTCCAAACTCGAATGTATCGGCCTGGAGCTATGGCTCTGTCAACTTTCCGGAAGTAATAGGAAAAAGAGACTTTCGAGAATCCTCTATCTATCTATCTGTCTGTCTGTTTGTCTCTCTGCCATTCTCTCTCTCTCTCTCTTTCTCTCTCTTCTCTCTGTGTACTCTTTTCTACAAAAGATCTACGAACAGTTCCCAACGCGTTTTCCATAAAAATTCAACTCGCTATATATAAGTGGAAAACAGTGGATTTCATATTTTTCTTCAAAAGACAAAATTTTATCTTTTCAAAAAACAATTATTAACTGACATTAAAAGTGCTTGTATATTCTTCTCAATTATATATTAATTTAATATATATTCTCGTTATTATATATTCACATATTATATATGTATATGACGGTAATCATAATGGTAATGGATTTATTGTTAGCGTAAATACACAAACATTTATTTTATGATTTCATTTATATTATTTGTATTATCAAATAAATCGTAAGATCAATTTACTTTTTTTTTTTTTCATTTTTGAATTTACTAATCCACTATCGTAAGTACCTATATTTATATGTGAAATAACAACAAACTGTAATATAATATAATAATAAATCTATTTAATGTTAATTCATTCTAATCGAATGAAGATATTTAATAAGATAAGTCTGATCTTTTTCAAACACATACTTATTTGAAAAAAAAAAAAAAAGAAAAAACACGAAAATGATTTAACAGACATTTAAATCATACATAAAATTAAATAAATCACGAATACGAATATACATATATATAAACGCGCATGTGTGTATCATTAATATCAGTAAAATAAATTTGTCTCATAATTTGAAAACCACTGATTTAATGTTTCAAGATGATACGAATGCTTAATGACAACGAACACTTTTGACGATATCGACAAAAAAAAAACGTGATATTATTTCTCACGGCAATCATAATAAATTCCCGACTAGCTGCCACCATAAAAATGGGATGGATATCTTTAAAAGTCCTTATTCATTTTTTATATCTTTCATTTGCGGTTCTTCCATGTGTTTCGTGAAAATAATCATTAATTGTAAGTTCGAGAGCTTGAGTTGACGTTACTTCGTCCTTTTTTTTGTTTTTTTTTTTGTCCAAGCTTACCTTATATATATTTTTCAAAATGTTGGACAAGCTTTGATAGAAGCAAGGATATGTAATCGATTACACTCGTCAGCATGAACTCCAAGTGCATTTACCTATATGTTCTTATATATATATACATATATGTATATATACATACATACATATATATATATACAGGGTGTCCAAAACGGTTGGGACCAAACCTATATTACGTGTTACTGAGGTCAAATACATAAAAAAAAGTTCATAAGTTCGGTTCCAAATATTTTTGGACACCCAGTATACATGCACATACGTATACGTGTACTCGTCATTTACAATATATTTGCCTTCTAAAGTGACATACTGCGAAGCTCTCTCCGCTACTAGCTCTTATAAACGTGAGAAAGCCTTCGAAAGCTTCGTCGACGATTTTATTTTGCTTCTATAGGAAAATTATTGCGACGAAGACGAAGAAGGACAAGTAGACAAGAGGATGGAGAAAACGATTTATGACGGTGATACTTTTCTTTTTTTTCCCATCTACCCCGTCCTCTTTTTCATTCCCCTACACTGTTACCCTCCCTCAAACTCATTCACCATCTTGTTGCTCTATTTTCTTCTCTCGTTCTTATTTCTTTCCTTCGAGTCTTATTTATTTCCATCTTTCCTCTTCTTTTCATACTTGTTTCTCTCTTTTTTCCACTTCTCTTCTTTTTCTTTTTATTTCTCACTTTTTTTTTATCATTTTCGTTTATCTCTCTCTCTCTCTCTTTCTCTTTTTTTATTATTCGTATTCTTCTTTCCTTCTCTCTCACTCTTCTTTCTCTTTTATTTTCTCTCGCTTAATTTCTCTTTTTTTTTTTTGTTGTATTTTTGTTAACTAATCCGAATTAATTGCTACTACACCTATAATACTATATTCAAATACTAGAAGTTTTCCTCAATCGTCTACGCGCGTAATTACCATCCGATGTTTATCTTTTTAATTATGATTTTTAATTAACCAGTATTATGAAGAGGTAGAGAAGAAAAATGACAGTTTTTTATAATCGCGACGATGGAATTGTTAGACTTTGAGATTATTTATGCAATCGTTCGTCGTTCCTTCGTTTTTTCTTTTTCTTTTCTTGTTTGCTTGTTTGTTTATATGTTACTGTTTCCTTTTGCGTTTCTTAACTTGTATCTTTTTTTTTCTTTTTTTTTCTTTAGAAAAATGTCTTTTCATCTACGACGTAAATATTCATGCGTTAAACGATGCTTGGTTTTTTTTTTTTACTTACATACGTAATAAACGATGAGTTCTACGTTACTCGTACAAAATTTTAATGTAAAAAATTGGTGTAAATTTATGCGAGATCATTCTTCGTCTCTCTTCCTTTTACTATCTCTCTCTCTCTCTTTCTCTCTCTCTGTTTATCTCTTCTCTTTCCTTCTATCTCTACTTTTGTTTGTTTGTTACGTTTCTTTGTATGATTTGTTTCCCGTATGTTGTTGTTGTTGTTGTTTTCTTTTTTTTTTCTTTTTTATTTTTCTAACGCCAATAAAAGCAAATCTACGAGGGTAGGAAACAAAAGGGAGAGAAATTGCATTGAGATAACGATCAATAGCGAATACCAACGTAATCGCTTAATAAGCGTTTCTTTTTCACTATATCTCTTTCTCTTTTTTTTTTATTTGTATTTTTTTTTTTGTATTTTTTTTTGTATTTTTTTATTTCTATTTTGTAGCGTTCGAAGCGTTCGATCATCGAAATTTGAAAAAAAATTGGAATACGTTGAACGCTTGCGTGTTCGAACGTATTCGATTAATCATTCGTAATAGCTTAGTCAGTCGATTGGACCTCGAGTTAAACGTTAACTGAACAATTATAAATAGAGAAAATACATGAAAAAAAATAACGGGAGGAAAAAAAAAGAAGAAATAGTCAAGTCATGGAAAATGGAATTTGAAGAAAATAATAAAAACAAATGCATAGATATACGATATACTTCGTAAATATTACGAAGCAAACTCGACTTTTTCTTTCGACTTTCGACGATGATTTATCGATTTCGACTTATTTACTTTTGTCACATTGTTTAACGATAAATAATTCTTTAATAAATTTCAACGTATTGCTTATATGTATCTATTTCGAAAAAATGACATTAGCGTCTAAATATGTGTATGTAAGTATATATGCATGTATGTACGTACGTACGTATGTATGTATGTATGTTATAATGTGTACTACTACGTAATCAACTTTTCCAAAAACAGCCCTCTTAGTGCTGATATTAACATGCTAATATATAACTACTTGTAAAATTTTCAAACCGTTTATATGAAATTCTTGAATACTTGTTTTTCGTTCCACACCTACACCCGCTCACACACTCACTCACTCACGCACATCTTTGTATGTAAATACATAATTTACTAATTACGTTCTATTATATGTTTTACATTAAACGTTTCTTTTCTTTTCTTTTTTTTCTTTTTCTTTTTTTTAAATAACGAAAAACAATACTTGGACGTTCGATCATCTGTTAAATTTTTTCTTCCCTTTTTTTTCCCCAAAAATGATTATTCCGTTCGTAGTATACTTGGCTAAAAGCGTATTTATCGTATTTATTCGGACACCGAGAAGAGCTACGAATACTTATTTGATTTAAGTAAAAGTCGAGTAAACGTCGGGAAGATTATTTTGGACACTTTAAGCCAGCCATACTCCTCAACCTGCGGCCCCGAAACGTACAGTCATAAATTCATCACCTTTTTTTTTCTTCTTTTAACGGCCATAATTGACCTACGCCCTAACCCCCTCCCCCCTCCTTTTCCCTCCACCCTTTCCCCCGCCTTAAGGGCCAACCGATTTTATAAAAAAATTGGTACGAATTTGCATCTATATCAAAGTTAACATTAATGTTTAAATAATGAAATAAAGGTACTCGTTTTCTATTCCTGATGACCTCTTTTTTTTTGTTGCTTTTTTTTTTTGTAATCATCGGTTTCATAAATTGTCACATTTCTAACATTGCAGACCACTTTTTTTTTTTATAAAAGATAAATGTATGCGGTTCGCCAGAGAAAAAGATCGAGTACCTTTGCTTAGATATGCCACTTGTATTTAATCATTTTCTTTGACTCTTTGATTACTGTATATATATATATATTTTTTTTAATTATTATTTTCCTTATTTTGTATTTTTTTTTCTTTTTTTTTTTCATCGTTGATCGCGTTTATATAAATTATTCTTAATCCTTTTTTTCTTTTGTGTTTTCATTCCTGATTTACGCAATCGTATATAAAACAAATGATTTTTAAATAAACTGAATTGTGTTTTTAAATTACCGTGAAGTTTTTCATTGTGATATGCACAATAAACGTTATTAAAAGTTTCTATTGGTATGGTAGAAAAAAATAAATAAATAAAATAGTAAAGTATAATATAGAATCATATCAATAATATATAAAACACGGGAAATAATAATAAAGAAAGATAACATTAGTTTATCTTGTTTGTTTGACATTTAAACGCATGCGCGGTCTTTGATCGTTGCTTTGTTTAGTTGACTATTTTATCTCTGTCTGTTTGTATCTCTCTCTCTCTCTCTTTTATTCTTTTGTCTCTTTGTAATGATAAAAATTGCAAACTTTCGCGAGATTTAATAAAAGGGTCGGGGGCAAAGAAAGAAAATAAGACCGAGATAAAAACAAAAAGCAAAAAAAAAAAAAAAGAACAAGCTTCGCATATCGGTTTTTGTGACGGATTAACTATTTCGTGTTTTATCTTTTTCAAAATTTTTTTGTCTTCTATTTCTTTTCGCCACCTATATTTTCTCGCTCGAACATTCGAATTTCGTAGCACGAATAGAGTTGTTGAATGCTCGTTTTGTGAATTCAATATACGTAGGTAAAGCATTTTCGAAATACGTATGAAACGTGCACGTATTTGTTTATGAATTTTTTCATTTCCTTTTGTTTTAACTCTCTCTCTTTCTCTCTCTCTCTCTCTTTCTCTCTCTCTCTTTTTCTTTCTTTCTCTGTCTTTTTTTTTTTGCTTGGCTTTTCAATGCATTTGTGATTAATCTGCGATGCATCGAACGGAATAAAAATCCTTGCGTCGTTACCGAGGGAAAATGCGAGAGCATCGTTAACTGCGTGCTAACCATTTATGTAAAAGAACAAGAAAGAAAGAAAAAACAAATAATAAGAATTATTAATATTTCTGTTAGATGCAATATAAAGTTTTACAATTTATGAGCACTCTGGGTAGAATTTTAAAAAAGGAGAGCATTGCGAAAACAGTAGAGAGAGAAAGAGAGAGAGAGAGAGAGAGAGAGAGAGAAAAATTAATTTACAAGATACAGCGTGTCATATTGATAAGAAAAAGTAAATATGAATGGGCTGTGAGAAAAATATAACGACAAAAATATATAGAATATATTAAAAAAATTTGCGAAAGAATAAAAAAACAGAGAAAGATTAAGTAATATAATTAAAATATTGTAGAGTTAAGTATTTTCTCTCTCTCTCTCTCTCTTTTTTTTTTTTCTTTTTTTTATTCTATGCATTTATGACCTTTGATAGTTACGAGTGCAAATAAATTTAAATAAGAAAAAATATGAATATATAAAGAACGAAGTATAACATAAAATATACGATACGAGAGATTGAAGAAATAAAGTAAAACAAATTTTTACTTTTATTTTTTAATCTTTACACATTTTCTTCCATTTCTTTCTTTTTAAAGTTAAAATAAAAAAAAAAGAAAAATGAAATAAAAATAAAAAATATCCGTTGTTTGATCGAAAGCAACGAATAACACCGAGCCCAGAGCAGATGTGCCATTTTTTTTTTTTTTAAAACCTGACATATGTATGTACGATAGTTTATCTCGTACATTTTACTAACGTTATAAGAGAACAAACGAGTGAACGTACACCGATTTTTATTTGCCCCAACGTTTGATAAGTTACTTGACAATGACGTATTTCGGAATCTATATATATATATATATAGATGTGTGTGCATGTGTGTGTGTTTGTGTATCCTATATAAAATGTCTAGAAAGCATGTTTGTGTTCGTTAATCGGTCGCCATATTGTTATTACATCCAATTTGATCTTTTTTTTTTTTAAATTCATTTCTTTTCTTTTTCTTTTCCTAAAAAAGCTTCAGGCACAGGTATACATGCGTATATGGATGTATGTGTTATATTGTATATGTTTCGACGTGTACAAAAGTGTATATGTGTGTGTATGTGTGTGCGTATATCCTGTGCACGTATATAATACGTATTGTATATAAAACGAATGAACGAATTTATTTTCGTTCTGTTACATTATTTCGGCTGCGAGGTTATTCAAAGTAAGCAGAAATAAATGTCCTCGGGAGTTCCAGAAAATTTTGGAACAGTCTCAACTCGTTTTATTATCGTTAACTTGTTCTACGATTTTATAAGAGAGTACATTGAAATATTATTTCTTGTTCTTTTTTATTTTCAACTTCTTTGTTTTTTTGTTTCTCTCTCTCTCTCTTTCTCTTTCTGCCTGTGTTTTAATTTTTTTCATTCGAGATTTAATGATCTGTGACGCCATCTTGTCGCAATAACGTATTTTTCCTCATCGATTTCTAATATCACGTACGATATACATGTGTATGCAAGTGTGTGTATTTTTTTAATTTCATACTCTCTCTCTCTCTCTCTCTCCCGCATTCTCGCTTGTTCTTTGTTTTAAAAAGTCGGCATTTTTACGATACAATAACAACAATCTTACGTTTATCGTTTTGGTCGAGGAATATATATATAATACATAAGATATTTATTTTATATATAATAATAATAATAATATAGAGATAATTTTGTTTTTTTTCTTTTTTTTTTGTCTAAATGCGTGAAACAGGATTACCGGAGGAACGATATCGTTATTATTTTTTTTTTATCCTCGGGCTGCTGGAATAGTTATTGCAAAAAGTATTGATCTTGTTTAAAAAAAATCCGAACGGATCTTACTTAAGCGAACATGTTTTTCCGTATGGTTTATTTCGATTTTTAAAGCACAAATCGGGGCTGTATCACGCGTTCGTATCGATTTATCGTATTTGTTTTATATTGTTTTTATTTCTTTTTACTTGCTTTTTTTTTTTATTTTTTTTTTTTGTTTTTGTAGAGACGTTCTCGAAATATAGAAGTCATTATAACGATCTAAAAACGTGTCGAAATCTCGATTTAATTGGGTATACACATATACGGTTGTTTCGTAGGAAAATAAAAACAAAAGAAATGATGGACGATTTAGAAACATATTTGCTGGGGGGGAGGGGGGAGGGAGGAGGAGGAGTGAACACAATATTTTCGAGGTAGTCATTAACTTCTTCTATCTATGAATTTTCTCGGATTTTTCTTTTTTTTTTGGTTAATAATTTCTTTCTCTTTCCCGTTTCACACAAATCGTTTTTATTTTTCGTTCGCGTAATCGATCCGGTAATCCTATTTCTAAGAAAAAATTCCTTTTTTTCATCGTATGTGTTCTCTCACTCGCGATGATAAAAATCGCGCGTGATTAGGAGAGGATCGGCCTTAAATTTCTCTCTGTTTTTTTTTTTGTTGTGTTTTTTTATTATTTGACCCCGCCGTCATCGATTTTTACTAACTCTTTTTGCTTTTTCTTTTTTTTTTTCGTTCTATTTCTTTCTAAAGAACGTGAAGATTCTCACAACTTTTCGACTTACTATCCCTTGCCCAAACCTTACCCAACAAATTTCGTACCTTTAGGCTGGTACTTGTCCTACTACCTCTGTACTTCTTTGGCGAGTTGTTTTCCGAACAAGAACCCAACGGTGATCTGCTACGATTTTTTCTTGACCTTTTACGAAATAGATCACGCGTCCTTTCTGGATTTTCGAGTTTTAAACGTATTTGCGTTAATAGTCCAACCAATAACTCGTCCACGTTATGATTTATCCCAACCGACGTTTCGATGAATTTGCAATCGAACGACGTTGCCATTGATTTACCTTCTGTTAACAAATTTTTCATTACATATATTTTTGTTTTCTTAATTTAAAGTACATATATCAATATTAATTGTTACCGTAATTATATGATAATTGAATGAGTACAATAATTTTTTTAATCTAAATATATTTGCAATGTAATAATAAATTATGATAAGAATTTTTGTGTGTGGTTATTATTTCGTGACCATTGTTTAATAATGTCGTAATTATATTATTAAATCTTTGCATCTTCAAATTTATTTTTATACAAATTATTCGTTTATTTGTCACATCAATTAACTTCACAAAAGAAAAAGTAAAGAAATGTTATATGCATTGCTGTATCGTTTATTATTTTATGGTCATACAAGTTTGTGATATTTAGTACTGTTAAGTTTAGTTATTAAGGAAAATTATTTCAATTAGATTAGATTAAGCATTCATTAAGTACTTTGGTACAAATATTCATGATAAATGCAAAGAATTTTTATAAGGTTAGATTTTTATATATTATTAAAATATTATATTATGTAATATATATAAAAATAAATTAGGAACACCTAAATGTTTTATCGTTAATTTGTTTAAAGGTGTACAACTGTTTTCAAGTATTTGTAAAGAAAATCCATAAATTAGTTGACTTCAATTTTGATTTAAAAATATGTGTTTTTTTCTAATCTCCGGTAATATGGTACGAGAGTAAAAATAGCTTTTGAAATTATGACCTTTCTCTCAGTTATATCGTAAATTTATTCATATGGATAAAAATATACTAACGTAAATAATAAAGTTTGTAGATTTTTCTATAGCTTACGCCAGGGAAATATCTAATTTTGTTAAAATCACATTAAAAAAAAAAAAAAGCAAAAAAAAAAAAAAAAAAAAAAAAAAAATAAGAAAAATTTTATTTCAAACTCATTTTCTGAAACGTGATAAAACTTTTTTTGAAAAATAAATTTGATAACTAATTTCATTCTGTATTTAACCATATCGAAAGGGCAGGTAACACTGGAAACTGTACGTTACGTAACGACTATAAGTATAGTGTATATACTGTATCACTTTCATGTGCATATCATTTAGAGAAAAAAAAAAACTTTCAAAGTAAGTTGTATATCGTATCACATTATAGAGATTCGATCTATAAGCAACGTGTAACTCGACAGATGTCAACACGGTAACTCAACTTTTGCTAGATATTTTCAAACTCAAGTAAATGCATATCTTTTATAACTGCGACAGTTGCTTCTTAAATTCTCTGCTTGAATTCCTTTACGTTACCTGATAAAAGTATTACGTACACACACGATTCTTTTTATTATATGTATATTATACGTATACCCTGACATAAGAAGAAAAAAAAAAGAAAAAATAGTTGACTCTCATATAATGAGGTTTTTATTCTAACATAGAAACAATAATTTTTATCTATATAAAACAAACTTTTATTTTTATCGATATAGAAGTTTCGAAACTTCAAGAAAGGCTTATAAAATGAATTTTATTGATGACAATTATTATTATCGAATATAAGATACACAAGTGTTCCCATTTAAATGCTATATTATTATATATACCATATAAGCAAGAAAAAAATGGATTTATTTGTCATGCAACAGAATATGTGGAATTTAGGAGAACGAAGAAAGAGCTTGCAGGCAGGGGAGTTTTTGTGCTATTGCATAGCAATAGTAACGTTATTACGTTTTCGTTGTGTTGCCATAGGATAAATAATGAATGGTTTGCACGGCTAACAAGTGTTTACACGTACCGTTAGATTAAATTATTGGCACGTTCATTACCGGAAAAAGGGAATTTTTTTTATTGGCTGGACAATAATCATCTAAAAGTTAAATCGATATGACTGTTTCGAGGATTTCAAACGTTCACGTATATATGTAAATTTAAGGTATTTCCGATGACAACCATGAAAAATGTTTATACGATAACCATCAAACTAACATTCGATGTTTAACAAATTACGTGTTGCTCGATTTAATATTATTCTTTTGTAATATAAACTTTTCGAAATATGAATTACCTTAACTTTTTCTTATAAAGTAATCATAAATCTTTTTATTTTAATTTTTTTCTTAAACATGATTACTCATATGTATTATAATATAACACACACAGTTCCACCACGTTATATAAAAATTTATATTGGAAGAGAAAAAATAAGTTCTATAAAATCGTATTGAAAAGTTCGTTAGTTTCGCGAAAAATTACTTTGTTGTTATTTTATATCAATCGTTTATAAATAAGTACGCGGATTATTTTGTTGTTGTTGTTGTTTAAATATTGTTTTAAAGTTTCTCATTAAATCGTGTTTTTCGTTTGAGATAGAAGAAACTCTCAAATGGGAACTTTGATCGGCCGGACGAGTTTCAATTAAACGGATCGGAATCGCCAATTCAAATTTCAATAAACCAACCAAAGTATCGAAAAATGAAATATTGTGGCTCTCGTCTTTGAAAACGTGCAAAAAACTCGGTTATATGGAGAATGAAGGAAAGATAGTTCCTTTGACCTATCCGTATTTCGTTTGGCTTCTTTTTCCTCGGGCTACGGTCGTTGGCCTCGTTCCGACGTTTCTTTTTGCCGACTTTTTCTTTTATTTTTTCTCTCTCTCTCTCTCTCTCTCTCTCTCTCTCTCTCTCTCTCCCGCATTCTCGCTTGTTCTTTGTTTTAAAAAGTCGGCATTTTTACGATACAATAACAACAATCTTACGTTTATCNTCTCTCTCTCTCTCTCTCTCTCTCTCTCTCTCTCTTTCTCTCTCTCCTTAACCGTTAACGAAAAGAAATCTTGAAAAAGTCGTCTGTAAGATTTTCGTTATAATCGTTCCTGATTTATTTTAAACATTTTCGTGCGTGTAATAATCTATTGTATAATATTATATAACGTGATTACGATGAGATATTATATGATATACACGTGAATACTTTTAAACTAATTGAATTAAAAATGACGATGATTAATCATTTAACAAATTAATAAATTATTGTCAATTTGTAATTACTAATCATTTTGATGCAATGCTTGTTAAATACTGTTTAATTGAAATTAATTGGAAATAATTTCCGAGCTTTTAACATTTGTTATAAATTGCAAAACGAATTTTTTTTTTAATTAGTCTTTTGTGTTATTCATTAATAACATAAATAGAAAACTTTAATTTACAACATGTGTTATACATAATTACAAGTTGTACAATTTATAGCATTGCACAATCTCTAATATTTCTTTGAAAAGTTTCTGTAAATATTTTTTATACTAAGAATGAATAGATTTTAATGACTCTTATATTAAATTAAAGTACTTCCTTTTTCCTACGTGGAAAATACATTATCGAGTTATAAATCGATTTTCAATATTTTGTAGACATTAGTTAGACAGATATTCATAGAGATTTCCACGGAAAGAGATTTCAACGTTGTTTAAATAGCATTTTGATATTTTATAAAATATCAAAGTATTATGTTCAATGCTTAGGAAAAACTGTAAAAATTCTTCTGTTTCCGACTTCATCGGAATGCTCTTTGCATTGATGAGAATGCCGAGGAATTACTATCAATGACTGATTTCCGACTATGACGGTAACATATAGATTGACAATTATATCAATTTGTTGTACGTATTAAAGAAACAAAGATAATCTGTTCGTATAGGTAGAGACACAATTACCATCGGAAATACGTAGATGTATTGAAAAAGAAACAACACAAGGAAGTTTAAGTTAAAAGAGAAATAGGGTTAGCAGTCTAGGATTGCAGTTAAACAAAGAGTCTCCGGAAGTGGGACCGTGGCAAATGGTGCAGCTTGCATGCGGAATCTCGTTTGAATGCGGCGATAAGGATTTTGATAGACGTTCTAAATCGTGTAGGATATAAACAATAGGTTACCTTCGGTCGATATCACACGACTCCTAGCTAGATCAACCTTGTTTCCAACGAGAATGACCGCCCTCGCTGATACGTGGTCGCTACGCCAAAGTGTCTGAAGAACTTCTTCAGCTACTATCGCAGATGCACGATCCGTCGTTGAATAAACAACGCAATATGCATGTGGTTCGTACGTAGATATACAATTCTCCGGCTGTAATCAAAAATGTAATAACAATTTCTATTTAATATTCGTTTATTATTATTATCTTATTTCTTATTATTCTTGTTATTTTATATTTCTCCTTTTTTACGGGTTCCGAGTCATTTCTTAATTACAGACATTTTCTTAATATAACACTTATTATTCAATACTATCAAAAAGGTCCTAACTTTTTTATCAACTCTTTGGAATTAACAGAAGATGGTTTTTGTGGGTTCTCGAACAAGTCACCCTATATATTTTATTAACCGTGCCCGCGTTGCTTGACTTTAATGATCTTAAGGAAATTAGTAATAAAACGTGGGCTAGAGAGATTGTTCATTATTTATTATTATTATTAAATGTAGTAATTAATTCGGTACCTTTTATTTTAATACACAAATTTACTATTTATTTATAAAGTAATCACATACGTATCTACGATCATCATTATTTTCGATGACTTTCGAATCATCTTTCAGGTAACTCGCTTATTTCCTTGACGAAAAAAATATATGACTATTTTAAATAAAATGAATTCAATACTATAAACGGTATCGTGTTCTTTTGTATTGTATATTATATATATTTATTTCAATTACAGCGGGATCACAAATGATTCATCTTCATAAACCCATATATATATATATATATATATATATATTACGATTTATGCGTAGTAAAAAATATATCATTTATACAATAAGAAAATTATTGATTAACAAAATAGCATTATAACAAAAAGTTTAAAAAGTATCATTTGACCAATCGTGTGATAGGTTTAGTGTTAATATCAAGGCACCGAATTAACTACTACATCTAATACATGTATATATGTATGTCTATATCGCGATATTGAATATAACGTGTTATGGGGGGGTGCTGAGGGGGAGGGGGAGGGTGAAGGGAACAGATCGTTTTACGGTCGAACACGTATCATGGCTCGATGCTTGTCAATGGCTAACATATATGCCTGATTACTGGACTAGGAACGCTTCAATGCTTTTGCAAGTCCTTTCTTACCCTCACCGTATGCGGGAACACCGTGTACGATAAAATATATGTTCACGTATATACGTATATGAAGAAGACATATACCATGTATGTATGTACCATATATGTATGTATACATCTATATATGTTTAATAATATATATGTATATGAGTTGGTAGTATCGATAAACCTTGAAAAGTGATATTTTCGTTCTGAGTGATCACGATGATACAATTTTAGGATGTTTTGTATTTCCTTTGATCTGCCTTCAAACTTTTATATAAGAAGTTAAAAAGAAGTTTCTATAGGTAAACTAATGTCGATTATTTTAGAAAATAATAATCTTTTTTTTTGCGGTCAAAAGTTTTATTTTATTGGAAAAGGTCAATTTTCGCGAAGAAATTTTGTAATTCTATCGAAATAAAATAAGATAAGATAAGATAAGATATATATCTTATACGTAGATATATATATATATAAAATAAGAAAGATTTATTTAAAAATATATATTATAAATATTATAAATAAAAAGAAAAATATTATAATATAAGATAAGATATATTGATCTTGTTAGATAATAATATTGTCCTACAAATAAGTCTAATAAAATATCTACATTTCTCTCTTTATATTCTCAAAATTGAGTTTCGTACACGTACATCATACATATAAAAAAAATATATATATATATAAAGAAGACTATAACGGATAATATAAGCTTTCGTATGCGTTCGTAGATGTTGTGCACGCTTATAAAACCGTGAAACTACAAAAAGGATTTCAAAGTTATTGAACAAACACGCCTTGTTTCCAACGTAACGCTATTTTGTAGACATGCAAGTCGACTTTTTACTCTCCTTCTATTCCCCCTTACTAACACCGTTCTCGCAAAATCTCGAAAAATCGTCTTTTCTTATCTTTTATGCAACGAAATGCTATAATATAATAGAGTTTGACATAATGAAATAAAAGTTTTCTTCTAATAGTTCCTTTTAAAGATTTTTCAATGATGATAAATCATTATTAAGAATTTATGAACATTAAAGAAACTTTCTAATCAAAGAAAACTTGCAGTATTTTCTATTTAAATAAATAAACGTTATAATACTTTTTAAATATAAATTTCAATATTACTTTTGTTAAAATCTATTATTAACTCCTTGATTTATTATTATATTGTTATTTATATTGTTTTAAGAAAAAATAAAGTATTTGTTATATCGATTTAAGAATATAATTGTTTACAAAAAAAATAAATCGTTTTAAGAAATCGACAGGAAAGAAAATAGTCGAAAAATATTACGAAATTCGCTTACAGACGAATGAATAAAATGATTTCACAAAGAAATTGATAAGCATCGTGTTCAGAGAGGGGAAATAGAAAGAATGAAGAAAGGAATGTAAGATCGAGCAATAATTTTTAAAAAGAAATCCAAAGAACGATAAGGAGTCTAAGTTTCACAAAAGAATAACGCATGAACGATTCTACAGATTTTATAAATTCTACAAAACCCATATTTCGTATTTTCTTTTTTATTTTATTTTTGCTATAATTTCTTTCTTACAATTAAATTTATTATTATTAACAACGAAATTATATTTACTGTATAAAATAAAATTATTATTTTCTCATTAAACAATCACATTTATCGTATCAATTATAATAATAAAAAGAAAAAATAATTTTCTATAAAAACAATTCGTGATACATTAAGCATCTCGCCCTATATACAAGATGTTCAAAAACAAGGGAGAAACATTTATTTTTTTTTTAAAACAACAGATCTACTTTATATAATTCGTGTAATATTATTAAAATATATTGATTAATAAAACTAATCTAACATCTTTTACCAAATAATATTAAAATTGTGTTTATTTAAAAATATAAAAATATAGACCCATAAAATATAAAAAGAAACAAAAAAAAAACAGAAAATAGAAAAAGAACAAAGAAAAACAATTCTAATATTCTCATTTGTTAAGTAAGCATCATCATTACCTTATTTTCCCGTTTTTGTTGTTTTATTTTTTTCAATTCACGTAGCTTTTTGTATTTTCATCACTCTAACAATAAAGGGCCACGAGGAGCCCATGACAATAAGCTTAGCCTTATTTTTTTTTTCTTTCTTTCTTTTCTATTCAGTAAATTCATGGTTATATTTCATTGTGAGTGCACGGTGCGTAGCTTATGTAAGAGATATAAAAGCATGATGTCACGGGGATTATGCGAAGGGTTAATACTGGAGTAGAGAGATGTAGTTGGGGGGGGGNGGTGTGGAAGGGAGGGTGGGAGGGTTGGCAGGGGGTGTTAGGAGGGTGCTCGTTCGTTCTCAGAGCTTTACGACGTCCTCGGGCTGTGTCAGTGGTACGTCAACCCAGTTTCATGAGTTCTGTCACGCGAACCAAGGTAGCAAGCAAGGATATATCCGCCTTTAAATTACGAGGAAGTCCGCCTGTACGATTTTAAGATTTATGACTATTTGTTGTACGAACAAAGAAAGACAACGAAAACCGACGAAGACGACGATGACGATGACGAGTGATAACGTAAAAGAATACGTCTTATCTACTTTGACTTGAATTTTTAAAGCTCACCGATTTGATTGTCCAAGCTGACAATATAATTTTTAAAGTCCAGTTTTATTTGTCGAAATCAATTTCTAGAAATACATTTTCTCTTTACGCGCGTTCCCCTTTTGATTGAAATGTTATTACGCAATACTGCTTCTAGCGTTAAAGTACAACAATAAAATTGTTTACGTTTAGTTTAAAAATAAAAGTAAAAAATAGGGGGTAAATCTAGGATTTAAACTGATATGATTTTGTTGCGTTTGAAATGTTAAGAAATAAAATATTATAATATTCGTTGTTTGATAATTAGATTATACAGAGGAAAATATTTATATGAATGTGTAAGTTAATAAAAAAAGAAAAAGAAAATAATTTTAATTACACTAAAAATATATATATATAAAAATAGTGTAGGTTGCATAAAATTGTTCGCCTCTTGACTTTCTTATTATATTCAATGATTCATAGAAGCCTTTCGAGTAAATGTATTATCATATTTTTCTCCTTTTTGTTTTTTTTTTTTTTCTTCTTTCGTAAAAATATGGAAATTATTTGTAAGAGAAAATGCGCGCGCGAATACTCTTTGCTATAATAATAAAGAAGAAGAAGAAAAAGAAAATATAGAAGATCATATAAAAAAGGTGAATGAGAGAGAAAAAGGTTCAGTAAATGAATGAATGAAGGGAGAGAGAGAGAGAAAGAATTTTCCAAATGAATATTGAACAAAAAAAATAGAAACGACATTTGCAAATTGTTCACGGAGATAATAAATTGCGAATCGTGGAATATACGTGGAAATATCGTTTTTATATCTTAAATCAATTATAATATCGCCTCGGACGGCTACGAAAATAATAAAACGAAATAAATGGAGAAAAATAACAAATGGGAAAGAAAGAAAGAAAGAAAGAAAGAAAAAAGAACGAAAAAAAAAAAAAAAGGAAAAAAGAGAAAAGAGAAGAAAAGTCAAAAATACAATAGAAAAAATTAAAATCATGACAATTTCTTGATACGTGAAACAATTTCAAACGTTAACGAAAGGTAATTATTATTCGAAGCGATTATTTCGATCGGGAACACACCGCTGCTCGAAAGCTCGTCAAGTTTTTCCCAATGAAATATTAATTTGTCATATCGGATTACTTATACGTGATTACGTTTTTGTATTTTTAAGTTTTACGATTAATTGTCATTTTTATCGATAGGATACAATTTTGCGAGAAACGAAATTTTTCTTTTGATAGCAGTAGCGGAATTACGAATGTTTGGCATCCCCCTCCTCACTTCTGCAAAATATAATTTTGAGCCTTGAAAAACAACAACACTCGTATTATATTATATAAAGAATATTAAATATTAGTAGTATATTTAATTTATTCAGTATTTTCTCTCGTCCAAAATTATAATTTTTAATGATGAGTTTTGTTGAGGACTTTGAATAATAACGATCGAATTAACGAAGTTTAGATGTGTTGTGTTTGGAATATTAACAAAAAGAAAAATGTATGTCGAATTAAAGAAAAAAGACGCTGAACTTTAAAGATTAATTTGCTGAAGAAGTCCCAATAAAGGGACGAAACGTCCAACTTAGTTAAATTAAGCTCTACTTCTTTTTATGTCCAAGTTCCCTATGAACCCTTATCATTAAGTATATTTAATGTTTTAAAATGTTGTATATATATATATAAGTTATACATTAGGATACTTTGTCGTCTTTTCAAACAGAAAAATGACGTTTTTAGAAATGGCTGGATTCTTCAAAATTAATAAAAATAAATCATATTTTATCTCTTCTATAAAAAAAAATAAAAGAAAAAGAAAAAAGAAATGAAATAGTTTGCAAAATTTTCGGTTATTAATAATAGTTTGCTAAGATGTTACTAACGGTGTGTTTTATATTATGTTCTGTTCCGTATTAGAGACCGTTATCCTATAAATTCTCTCTCATAAGTATTTTAAGTGTACATCGTAATTTGATCTTACCTTAGATGGCACTTTGTCCGATAAGTCGAACGGTAAAGGTGTACCAAGAAAAGTGATTCCCTTGTCGATATATATCGTAAAGTGGTGGCATGTGATATTCGCTTTAACGTGTGAAATATAATATATATATTTATATATGTATGTATATAGTTATAGTGGTGGCTTTTGTATAATGTATATGAATATATGTATATGTGCGTAGTTATATATAATATATGTTAAACTAACTTATTATATATGCGTATATATATATATATATATATATATATATATATATATTTGTAAGTAAATATCCCACGGGAACCGACGTTTCTTAATACAATTTATCCATTGGTGAGAAGCGTATTAAGCTAAGTTACTCGATGCGGTCATGAGAATTTCGAAAATACTTTTAATGCACATTATCTCGTATATTTGTCTTTAACCAAAGTTGTCGATTGATCGTTATTAGAACAGAGAGCAGATTTCAAATGAAAATAGTGTATGGTAAATAAAAACGAAGAGAGAATATAAAAGATGGAAAATAAAAAGGATGATTTTTGTAAAAAGTGGATTATATCGTAACAATTACGTTTTGTATTTATATCAAAGAAGATTTGCGTATAATGTTTGAATTATATTATTTGATCCGAAAGTAGAGTATATCAGGGCTTCAAAATTTATCAGAAATTTTTAAATCTCTTTATTTTTCGATAATATCCTGAAAGGATTTAATATTTGAGATAGGGCAGTAAATAAAAAAAACATTATTGATAAAATAAATTGTTCGAATTTTTTAATTTAGTTCACTGTCACAATTGACTGGTTTAGGAAGTCAATATGGTAAAAGTGCAGATAATAAAAATTGAGAAAATTAATATTTTGCAATGTATTGAACAAAAAAATCAGATTCTATTCGTTAAAAGGATCTACGAGTAGTAGAAGAATTATTTGGTTAATTTGTAATAGAAAGTTCGCGTTGTAGGATGTTACCAAGTACCAATACCACTCCAACTCTTGGAGTTTCAATTTCGTTGGCACGCAGTAATAGTCTCATGCATTTTGTTGAGACGTTACCTACCAATGGTTTAACCGTGCGTGTTCCATTAGTAGTATGAAAAATAGTACATGTAACGCTAACTCCAAATATATAATACTCGTTGTGTTATATTATTCCACTGTTGGAGCTTATCTTTCGAGGCTCCATGAATAAAACTTTATAGCTCTAGCTTTTCGCATACTTAGAAGTTATTCGCTTCTCCTAACTGTGCTATTATTTTATGGCTAACGGTCACCACCCTGAAAGAAGAAGAAGAAGAAGAAGAAAATTCTTCTTCGCGTTCTCTTCGTTTTCTCTTTCATTGAATATTTCGAGTATGAGTTATGTGCAATAACGTTTTGTGTCCCTTTTATTCTTCAGATGATGGATGCACGTTTATGTAAGTAACGTTAAACGCGCGTTATGAAACGATTAATAAAGATTTCAACTAGAGCACGTAGGAGGTCACAAAATGGATAAAGTAAAGGTAACGAGGAATATTCTTTTTGAATACACATTGGAATTTAGGTTCTCCTCGTAATAATCTTTTGGACAAAAATTCGAAAACCGAGAAGTTTCATGGCTGCTCGTTACTGCCTAGTTCGTACGTGGAAACCGTTAAAATTCATTGAAAGCTCGCAAAAAGGGGGATATAAAAAAAAATGAGAGAGATAGAGACAGACAGAGAGACAGAGAGAAAGAGAGAGAGCTTATGAAAATTTTCATTAGCAATATTTATGGTTTCCTTTTATTCTATTTCTTTTTCTAATTTCTTTTTTTAATTTCTTATCCTTATATTTATTTTTTGTTCTCTTTAGCGTTGAATTCTCGAATAGAAAGTGAAATGAACGATGGGAAAAGCCTAATACAACTTTTGGTCGTTTCGATGATACGTCGTCTCGTTCGTAAATGCGCTCTTCAATTTAAAAGCTTTTGTGTTGATATCTGTGACGGAGACCACAACAGGAAAAAGTTATTCAATTTGAAGCAGACGAAGAGAGAAAGAGGAAACTCTGACCAGTTTCAAAGTTGACGGACTTTTATATTTTTTTATCTCTCTTTCTCTCTCTTTCTTTTGATATCTCTCCATTTATCTCTATTTCAATCTCTATCAAATAACCGGTTTCTACTTTAAAAGGATTCGAAGTTATTTTATTATTATTATTATTATTATTATTATTATTATTATTATTATTATTATTATTATTATTGAAATTGAAGTATTATGTAAAGAGAGATAGTAGAATATATTTTTATCTTTTTTTTTATATTTCATTCGGTAAACTCTTTCCGATACCATTTCCACAGATTTTCTTTTATACAAGGTGATTCATTTAAGTATATCGTTTAAATTATTTATTAACTCTCTGTGTTGTTATATATAGAAAAGAAAAATATTTCCAATTAAACGTAATACACGATTAATAGAAGCACATAGTGTAAATATCAGTTTTGTACCTATTCTACTTTTTTTTATTGAGATATGAAGGTCACTGGATATGAACGTGGTTTTTCATTATGATAGATACAATTTGACCCTTCGATTAAAAAAGGGCGTTAAACGATGAGTAAAGATCTTTTATGGTTGTTGCGTTACGATTGCGTCACTCTTTCCATCTGCAAAGTCAAATTTTATAATTTATATAAATCTAACAAATGACCTTTAGATTTCTGCAAAAAATAGCAACGAATGAATATTATTACATCGTTTAACTCTTTCGATATCATACAACTTTTATTGGAAATACAATATTTTCTTCGTGTAAAAAATAGTGTACAAGTAATTGAGATAGCACACTTAATGAAAAATACCTTGTATATATTATATATATTTTTATTATTAATGTATTGTTATATGATATTTCATCATTATATTATTATTATTATTATTAATATTATTAAGTTAAATTATTATAATCGTTAAGTATCGTTGTAGGTAACTCGGAAAAGCTCAAAGGATTTATTTTTCAATGGTCACACTCTTTCCCTTAAAATAAATATTCTGGCTTCTTTTTTAATTTGATGTTTAACAGAACTTTGAACGAACGAAATCCAATTACTGAGCTTTCAATACCAAAAATATCGAATAATCAAATTGAATAACCATGGTATAATACCAATTCAACAAACAAAACAATTATTACTTTCGAAAATCGATCTCACGTAGCACTAAAATAATACAGTAGTTTTGTTTTTGTTTTCAACAACAACAACAACAACAGCAACAACAACAAAAACAACAATTAACCAAACTTCGTATTTGTTCTTTGAATCGTTACATAAAACTGATTTCAAGGATTTCGTTTATATTTAATAATAACAATATTAATGATAATAATAATTCATTAGAATTAAGTATGTAACGGTGTTATGCGAGCGTACGTGCGTGCTTGAATAACTTCGTACGTGCATACATAAAGAACAAGCATGAGGGAACGAATCTATTCTCGAGGAAGTTAACTCAACTTGCATTGTAGTTAAATAATGAGGGTTTGTCAGCGAATTTACGTGCTTAAATTTAATCCAAATGGAAGATCAAAATGGAAAATCAAGATTTGCATTGTTTAAATATCGATTATAATATCGGATTTTACGAAGTGTGATATAAATCAATTTATTTTCATTTTAATAATGATAATAACTAATAAAGAGAGAGTTACGAAAAGCAGAACACCTGATGAATATCTCTTTAAATATAAAGATTTAAAGATATGAATTATGGATACATCAAAATTTGAATGATTTAAAAGGACGTACATAATATCATCAGAAGTACTTTTATATGATCAGACATTTTTAAGTAACAAACAGGGGTACTTTTATATTGTTAAATATTTTAAAATATGATAGTACGAACAAGGGTATCCAGGGGTACATAATTCTTTTGAAATAAAATTTACGTCAATTTTATGAGTTAAATATGTAGTCCTAAAATATGTTTACGAATGTCTTATACATGTTATTATATAAGAATTCGTAAATATTGTATTACAAGAAAATATTGATTGATTTAAATTGACAGTAAGTGTACGAATACTTTTGTGATTCACTGTATATTATAGATGTATATAAAATATATATATTTAAATACATCCATAACTGTTTTTTTTTATAATAAAGTATCATTCATAGGTAACTAGAAATTCTTTGACTTGCGGTTATTTCAATACTGGAAAAATAAAAATCAAATGATCCAACCATAGTATCCATTTCTATCTATAATATCCATTTCTGATTACCTTTTCCACTTTTTCTTGAATTCGGATCAGGAATAAAGGGTAAAAGTTAAATCGATTGACTCGTAATATCAAAACGAATAAAAACGAAGAATTGTGGATTAAAAAAGGATACGGTAAAAAAAAAAGAAAGAAAGAAAGAGAAAGAGAGAGAGAGAGAGAGAGAGACAGGCAGACAAATAGACAGAAAAAGAAATACGTTATTTCAGATGACAATATGATACATAGTACTCAGAGATAAGAAATTTCTATCTTCTTATCGTACACGTATAGACATATACCTCCTACGTATCTATGAAATATTTTATCTCGTTCTCTCATTCTATTTATTATTACGTTAACATCACGAGCTTTTATAAGAACAATAAAGAACGATAATAACTCAAGATGAAAAATAATTTTTCATGATTTTGTAATCATTTTCCTTTTTGATAAGAAAGAAAACAAGATAAAAGATTTAAAAAAAAATAAAAAGACGATTAATAAACAAGAAGGAAGGAAGGAAGAAGAAGAAGAAGAAAACGTATAAAACGGAGAGAACAAGGTCGGAGTAATATTCGTGTCTTTGAACAAAAAAAATACGAGCATACAGGTTGATTTTATAATCCATAAGCTTTGAAACTACGGTTTAAGGTTCTCTCTATCTCTCTCTCTCTCTCTCTTTCCTTCTCTTTCACGTACGATATATCGTGAAAATTACCACTACGTTCTAGGTCTCACCCTTTCTTATACTCGTGATCCCATCCAAAACCCATCCCTCCCAAACCTGTTCACTCTACTATCCTAAATTTACTGCCGTTTTCTCTACTCGCGAACTTCTAACGCCATTATCGGCCAATTTCGCTAAGATTTCCTAATTAAACATCGTGATTCTAAGATATTGGATCGTAAATCTCGTTAACGAGCATTTTAAATAAAACTTGTAGTTCTAAACTTACTCTCTCTCTCTCTCTCTCTCTCTCTTTTTTTCTATTTTAGAGAATTCGTAAAACTTGTAGGATAAATTTTGTATTATCTTGAAACATTTCCGTTTAATTTTTTATTTTTATTTTTATTTTTAAACATTTCTCTCGACATTATCGTTTATTTATATAGAAATGAAACTTTTGTAGCGAAGGTAAGTCGTGGATGAAATGAAATATGGAAGTTTAAACGCAAGCGTTACGGAAGGTGTAAAGAAAAAACAAAAAAGTAAAGGGGTGTGTACTGAGATAAGGTGAGAGAAAGTAAAATAGAACATATGCTGTAAGCTTTTTGTTTTTTTTTTTTTTCTGCGGAAAAAAGTGATGGAAAGAGTGTGAGAAAGAAAATGAATGAAATAGAGAAGGGGTTCTCAAACTTTTTCTATTTTCTATATCATATTAATAAAAATTAATCTATATTTTTTGTCTATCTTTGTGATATATTTTATAATATTTAATATCGTGTAATAATCACACAATCAGTTTTTGTTCTTTTAAATCTGTTTTTATTGTTGTTTCATCGTATCGTAATTGACGAAAAAGAGAAAAAAGCAGAGTAGGAATATTTTTAAAGGATTGGAATGGAAAAAAGAAATAGAGAGAAATATATATATATGTAGAAAGAGAGAGAGAGAGAGAGAGAGAGAGAGAGAATGGTAAAGAAACAATCTAAACAGAATAGGAAGAAATGCAACAGTATTCGGAACATTTCTTTATTTAAATTTACCCTTGGAAAGAATGCAAAGAAGAATTTTCTTCTTATTCTATGGTAAATCTTGTTTTTCATACTACTCGAGAGTCAAGAAAATATTTTTCTCCATATTCTTCCCAAGGGCGTCTAGTTTTTTCTCATAGCAGGAAAACAACCTTTAGAAGTTATCTTCATCTTATTACGATGCTCTTCTTATCATATTGTTCGCTCGGTAAAAGTAGTTACGTCTCTCGTCTAAGCTTTTATCACCATAAGAGACACTTAAGCTTCCGTGTTTTTTTTTTTGAAAATAATTATACGATATATTATTAGTAAAAGGAAAGCAATATAATATAATATTTTATCGACGTATATTTGTTTTTCTTTTTCTTTTTTAGAAAAACATTGTCAATAATTATCTTGTATTTTTATCTAAAGTGATTAACGCTTAAAATAAAATATTATAAATATATATACACGTAGGTGTATTAGTATAATTATTGATATTTCACGAGATTGTTTTGAAAATATTATGTAATATTATATATTATTATATTTAAATAAATATAATATTGTATTAGACAAAGTAAAAGTATGATTTACATTTTGATAGATGATATTATTTGCAAAACAATGTTAAATTATTAAATGAAAATAATTATGAATGATTGACGTTACTCGTACTCTCACATATATATGTTACAAAATAGAATTATTGCGTTGAATAACAGTGAGATTACTATGAGTATTTATAATTTAAAATGTAATTACAAGATTATAGCTTTAGAAATAGAAACTAGCGGAGTGCGAAATAGGTGAGATAATGAAACTATACATATATGTATATACTATATACATATTTATATTCCATATAAAAAGAATAAGTGATATAAAATTATTTTCTTCTATTTTTCTACAATTTTTATATCAAATAATCAAATCGCTTAACGCGTACGTATTATGTATACACACATGTATGTATATTGTATGTACAATTTATAGCATTGCAATCTCTGATATTTTTTTGAAAAGTTTCTGTAAATATTTTTTATACTAAGAATGAATAGATTTTAATGACTCTTATATTAAATTAAAGTACACCCTTTTTCCTACGTGTAAAATACCTTATCGAGTTATAAATCGATTTGCAAAGGTTCAGGCTATATTTTCTAGACATTAGTTAGACAGATATTCATAGAGATTTTCACGGAAATCTGTATCTTTTGTTCTCTATCGTATCGGAAGTTAATCAGGTTTAGAAAGAAATGTTTTTTACCTGTATGGGTTTTTTTGGGGGGAGGGGAGAGGTTGCGTCAGGGTTGTGTGTGCCTGTCTCTAGAATATATTCTTTTCAACGTTGTTTAAATAGCATTTTGATATTCTCTATAGAATATCAAAGTATTATGTTCGATGCTTAGGAAAAATTGTAAAAATTCTTCTGTTTCCGACTTCATTGGAATGCTCTTTGCATTAATGAGAATGCCGAGGAATTACTAGCAATGACTGATTTCCGGCTTTGACGGTAACATATATATCTTTCTACATTTCTGTTTTTTCGTCTCTTACTTCTTTAGTAGCGAGAAGGGATCACTTTGCATTCGATATTCGGTAAACATAAAAAGAAAAAGGAAGGGAAAGATAAGAAGAAGGAAAGTGTTACTAAGAAGGTATAGAGTATACTTTCTGGCTTTACCTCGAAAGCTTTTGACGTTACGAAAGGTTTACGTGATCTCTTAGCGTAGGGGGATGCAACTAAAAGTTGCAGTGAAATCGTTCTTATCATACATCTCGAATTTATGTACTTGTGTGCATGTATTATAGATGCAAAAGCCTACGTACATAAGTATATACATCTATGATCACAAATTATCTACTTAAAAGTCGCGAAAGAAAAAGATTAAACATATTACGAAACCAAAAAGTTTTGGATTATGACATTAATAAGGAAAAAACCGAGTTTACAGGGGATACCGATGTTTTTTTTTAATTTTACATAGTCTTAGGAATTTATCAGGATCATATATTGTACAAGCAGTAATACCCTGTTGCATGGAGACTTAGGTAAAATGTAAATCGTAAAATATATTTCAAAGAATTTGTCGCCATTTCTATCATATTAGATATTTATCTGACGAAATAAATGAAAGTATTATTTATTTATTTAAGAAATGTACTTTGTTTATTATGTATCTACCACGAGAATGGTTTAACAATATGAAACCTTGTTTTTGCTTAATTTGCTTATGTTTCTTAAATGTACTTTTATTTTTCCATCATGCAATCATTATTGTTATACGATAACTTTTCGTTATATTATTACATAATCTAATTACGAAGAAAGTGATATATACGATTGATGGGAAAGAAAAGGTATAATATTTTTTAAAACAATACAAATCTTTGAAATTAAAGTCAAACACGCAGTGACCTGTTTGCTAGAAATCGTTTCTAACGATACAAAATTTCAACGAGTGTACCATCGAATTAATTATTCACATGAGAAAATCTTTCTCAGTCGACTTCCTACATGGTAAAACACTTCTCGCTTGACATTTACATTCGAATTTCTCGCTTGACACTTAACGTTAATACTTCTAACTTAACGCTTCCATTGAAATATCCCATACGAAATTCGCGTTAAACTTGTAACGTTTGATGCTTATTCTCGCCATTGAAACAATCTTTGAACAGTAATTAATGTTTGTAAATATACTCTACTAACTAGTAGATCCTGCGTTAAGATTTAAACGCAACGTATGCATGTATATTATTCGATATAAATTTTCTCTAAACGAGTAAACGATTTGTTTATGAAGAAACAACAATGAAATAGAGAGAGAGAGAGAGAGAGAGAGAAAGAGAATATTCTATACATTATAATTATTAAAACAATATATTATAACGCTATATATTGTAAATTGTAATGAATATTTGTAAAATAAAGTTTATCGCATTTATTAAATTTCCATGTTTAAATTCAAACTAAAACGTATTTTACAACCAACTGGTAGAAATAATCCTCCTCCGTTTAGAATTTTAAACGACAACGAGACTCGTTTCTAATGAAATTGCACGGTCAAAATTTAAAAGTATAATATCTTATTTTATTATTAAGAGGTAATCTCCGAAATTAGGATGAAGTCTATCTACACGAACCTAATCCGACTTTGTATTTAGTTGGAACGTACCTATATATACATAATATACATATACGTACAATACATTAAGCTAATAGAAAAAAAGGGCAACTATAAGTATAGGCTAGTTCACTGACTTCAAGGAAGAGAAGAGAAAAAAAAAAAGAAAAGAAAAGAAAAGTTAAAAAAAAAAAAAATGTAAAAAGAAGAAGAGAAAAAGAAAAGGAGAAAAAGAAAAAAAAGAAAAGTTTCTTTGAAAGCTGCCAAGCCGACGAGGTCTGTTTCGTGATGCATAGTAGCCCGAGGGTTGCAGGAAACTCGAGTTAATGGAACCTGTCATATTCCATACGTGCTTTAATGCAGTATGCTAGCTAGAAGGGTGGTGTACGTATGGGTTGAAGGCCTTCGCAAAAGAGAGAGAGAGAGAGGGGGGTGGGAATCGTTGAGAAGAGAGGGTTAAGAGTAAAAAGAGAAAGGGGGGAGAAAGGAGTAGAGTGGTTTCGTGGCTGGAAGAAGCCACGGACGCGTGCGACCTATGCGATGGATGTGGAATGCACCTACATCTTTATATGTCTTTACTACTATTACTACTACTACTACTATTGCTACCTGAAAAACGTATCATCTACCTGTGTATGTGTGTATTATAGCTTTGCGAATGGGATAAACTCTAGGGAGACGAGAGCGAGCTCAAGTATGTCAATGGAAAGAAATAAATCTAGTGAACATCCAGCATTTATCTTTTCCTCGAGAATAGAAAAGGGATAGGATGGATGATAGTCAGACGAAATGAGTTTTTTTTTTTTTTGTATTTTTTTGTATCAGTAACAATTAAGTTTTTTTATTTTTATAATGATTAAATGATATGGAAGAAGAGAAGGAAAAGAAGAGGACGCGTTTTAAATAATACTGAAAGTATGGAATTTTGTTGTATTTTGTGTATAAATATTTTAATAGATTGTATATTATCTATGATATTCTATTATTATTCGTTAAGCGGAAATATATTTCTATTTATCAAGAATTTTTAGGATAAGATAAATCATTGAAATTATTATATTTCGTTGATTGTTTTGATTTTCTCTACAATTTGTTAGTAAATAGTTAAAAAAATAAAAACAAAATGTAACAAGTATATTACGTTTAATTTGAATTGGGCCATGATTATTCTACCATAACACGATAGACATGATATACGATATTTCATTGAATTGAAATCATTTACAATTTTTTAATGATACTATTATAGAATGAAGATTATGTGTGTGGAAGGAAATAAATTTATGATATTTAATTTTCATCGTTTCTTATGAATATTTTAACGAACACGATCTCGTTTAGAAAAAAAAAAAAAAGAAAAAACCTTCTCGGTAAAGGATCGAGGTAAAGATGATTGGATTTCATCGTGTCATCCTTGTATTTATATTCATCGACCGGAAAACATTGATGTCAAGTATTCGTGAGATTTTTCCTTAACAGATAGTATATTCGCGGTTTTTCTATATCGTCTGTAGAGAGTTTCTTTGATGTATAATATATCTATTAATCGATCGTTTAAAAGCTCTAGGCAGTGGAAGCTTATACAAATGAGATATACATTACGAAACTCGAGCTTTCCTTTGGTCAAACGCTAATTTCTCTTTATAACTACTTACTCATATACATATATATGTAATATAAACATATAATAATATATATATTTAAAATAACTATTATGCTTGATACATAGAACGCTTGATTTATAAAAAAAAAACATTTCTAAGTATAAAGATATAATATTTTTTTCATTAATAATAAATTAATATATTATATTGAGATTAATTAAATTAATGAATCCAATGTAATTTTTATTTGAAATACTATGGGTATCTTTCTACATTCATATGAAACGAATGGTATATATTATTATTGACATTAATTGAAAGAACTGTATCAAAAAAAAGAAAAAATAGAAAAAGAATATTCTTCACTGCAATTGACACACGACGTGAGTTTTTTTTTTATAGTTTATAATATCAGTCAGCTTTTGAAATGACTATACCGTTCAATCCGAAGCATAGGATTTTGGACTTTGAAAGCAACATTGAAACTTTGATGTTTCCTGTGCCTAGGATATTGAACAATTTCATTGATACGTGCCGAGTGTAAAAGAGTGCAAAAGAAAAAGAAAAAGAAAAAGAAAAAAAAAAGAAAAAGAGACAGAAAGAGAAAGAGAAAGAGAGAGAGAGAGAGAAAGATATATAAAAGTAGAGGAGATCAGATCGAAGGAAAAGATCGATAGATCGTTTTACAATACACGCACCTGTGGTTGACGTGCTGGAAACTGTCGATATTATGATAGATTTGCCAAAGGATTTGGCAAATCCTCAGTGAAATCAAGGGGATAGAAAAGGGTGGAATAGGGAGGAAAAAAATAATCGACGTTTCATGTTACTTCGTGTTCTCTCTTTCTTCTTTTTTTTTTCTCCTCCCCCGCAGATATTCTTCTCTCTTCCTCTTTTTCCCGAGTAGATTTTTTTTTTATTTTTTTTTTTATATCTCTCAAAGCAACCATGAAACTGAGCAACTTGGTGCATAATTTGCATAGAAATGTTATCATCGAAAAAACCTTTGAATGAGAAAATCAATCGCAGTTCTACGTTACCTGCCATTTCGAACTTTGATTATCGACTAAAATGTTTGGATATAGGTCACACCAATCTGTTCTTTTTTTTTTATTTTATCGCTATTTAATAATTGTGTAATATAACCTTATTATAAATAATAATATAAATAAACGTTATTATAAACTCCATGTGTTATGTATGACTTCGAGCCGGTTATGTTTGTAGACATGTAGGCTTATCTATTGTTCATTTATAGCATCGATTTCAGTCATCTTACAGCTCTTTCAAAGTACATTTCATTGATGACAAAGTCTCTTTGAACATTTTTTTCTACGCCATTTAATATGGATAACCAAAAAAAAACATTTGCGGCATGTTATGTTTCATTGTATTAAAAAAGATAGTAGTGTAAAGGATATTGCAGACAAGATATACACTGTTTATAGATGTGGTACTACGATTATTAGAATATAATGATGTTTCCTGAGAGATGGAAGAAGATAATAGAGTAAAACGGTTCATATATAACACAGTAAATCAATCTTAAACAATAAATATCGTTTATTGAATTCCCATAAATAAAAAGGAAGGAACTAATGGGACGACCTAATATAAGTAGAGTGCATTAGTGCATTAAAATAATTGTTAATTATGCAATGCAAGTGTCTATTATTGTCTAAAAGCTCGGAATATATGATCTATGTACCGACCCCTTCGAAATCCACCGTTGAACTGGGTCATTGTCCTCTATGAAATTTCTTTTATTGAATATTGTTTATATAACTTTCTGATAGTTGCGCATGTGTATCAAGGGAATAATGTATCTAATTAATAAGATTTAAGATTATAACCTTCTCATTTTAGTATTTTTATCTATTTTTTGTAATTATTTTAATGGTCCTGCGCAGTGACGAGTTCGAGGGTAAAATTTGTCTGTAATACAAGTATAAAGTACATTAGATTATTAAAATAATTATTAATTAATCGAAGGAAACGTGTATTGTTGTTTAAAACTACGTAGTATATGATCTATGAACCGTCCTCTTCGAAATTTACCTTCTGACTGGCACTTTCTCCTCTACGAAATTTCTTTTATTAAATGTTGTTTATATGACTTTCCGAACGTTGCGCATGTGTATAAAGGGAATAAAATTCCTAATAAATAGAATTTCCTTATTTGGAAAGTCATATAAACAATATTTAATAAAAGTACTTTCATAGAGGCCAATGACCCAGTTCAACGGTGGATTTCGAAGGGGAAGATACACGGATCGTATATTCCGAGCTTTTAAACAACAATAGACACTAGTATCGATTATTTAACAATTATTTTAATGCACTATACTCTTATATTATATATATCTTATATATTTCAAATTATATTAACAATATAACAATAATATATATATATATTAAAACATAGTTCGTAAAAAATCAAGCCAGCTTATTATATTTCGAGCATGGTTTTAAATCTAATTTGTGCGTACTTCAAAAGCAAACATTAGTTTGAAGTATTGCTGAATTATTGCATCTTGTCATGGAATTACTCTATTTAACGGACTTGTATTTATCCTATTAAGTACTTTCTCGCTTTCCGTCTAACTATTTTATCCCTTTATCGTTTCTAACAAAGGATATAATCCTGGTAATAGGAAATATTGAATTCCACGTATAGTCCTATTTAAACATCTCCAGAAACACAACAGGAACGTTCCCAAAACTAATAACTAGCTTTTTGAAATGATAATTATTATAAATATACAATAGGAGTAAAACAACCTAATCTAATTTCTCCCCATCAGAAAAATATGTTTAATTATATGTTTAATATATTTTTAATTATATGGAAAATGGACTTTCTCGAATATTAATATTTTTTGTGTGCACTTCCTGTTAAAATGTTTTCTTGCAAATCCAATAATGATAATATAAAATATATGACCTACCTACTTTTTAATATATTTTCCTTTCCTAGATAGTATTCTGAATTTTTAGACGTTGCAAATTCGTATTTTTGATACTGGAAAAGTAGAGGATTTATAAATCATATATATTATATTTCATTATCTTGATTAAACTCGTTATTAAGCGTACAGATTTGAAAACATTTTGTATGTAACTGCCAGGTATGTTGAGAATATTTTCGTTTAAAATAAAATTCTGCAATATATGATGCTCACGGGGCCGAGGAATGTTACCCATCCAGCATTCCCATCCAACGTTATGTAGTAGTTTGTCAAGAAGGATTGCTGTTTTTTGTCTTCATATGAGACACAACCCTCCAACATCCCTATTAAATGTCAATGGTTGTTTGAAGAGTAAACTTCATACTGATGGAACCTCCTTTAAGGTCATATCTACTGATATCCTTCATTTATTATATCTGCCATCTAATGTTATTCGCGTTGGATAACATATTATTTGGATTTCCTCGAATGATTATCATTATCCGATTGTGAATTACGATAAATAAATTCATCAAGATAGTTGCAAAGAAATATGAAAATATTGGAAAAATTCTGTTACGATTAATTATCGAAAAAAGAAATAGTAAAAATGTAGTAATTGTTCTTGTAATTCTTTTTTTATGGGAAATTGAAAAAGCATTAAAAACAGAGCAAAAGATTTATTTTATATTTTTTGGTATAAAGAAAAAGCAAATATAGAAGAGGAAACATGATGGACCGTTGTTAACCGACTAAACAAGTAAGTAACTTTCTCATATCAATCTAACAAAAATTTGACACTGTTAATTAATTAAAATTGAAATATTACATAACGAACAAAAGAAGATAAATTAATATATGATCTTAAAGTCACGTGTAATCATATATAAATATAAAAAATTAAGATAAATCGATTTTTTCCACCTCATTTCTTTACCTTTTATTACTTTTCTCTCACGTATAAGGTAAAGAATCGTTTTAGGTGCTCGGCGAACGATAATTTTTGTCATTTGTACGAACGACCGCATTTATCTTTTCTCGACAGAGTAAATAACAAAGAAAAAAATAGGATAAAAGCAAAAAACCATTAATAAGAGTCAAAAGGGGGCAACAAGTGAAATGAACGTAACGAATATCCAGCAATACAGTTTATTATTACCGGTGATATTATTTTTCTACAAAAAAAAAAAAAAAAAAAAAAAAAAAAAAAGAAAAAAAAGAAAGAAAAAAAATATTTGACCAGAAAAAGTAATTTCTACATTTATAGTTAAAAAAAGGTTTTAAAATTTTTGAGTGATATTAAACGTTATACATGACGCGTTCTATATGTGAACATATATATACGTGAATAAAATAGGAGACAGGCTTGGATATCGATTAAACTTTGCCACAAAACTTCCGGCCACATTTTTCCTTTTTTTTTTTTTTTAAGGCGATCAAGAAGTAGGCTAACTGAACCGCGATTTATCGGGTGGAAAAACCAGACAAAACTCTGTACACGCTTGTTCGTTCGCTCGGAAAGTTACTTCAAAACGGATTATTCCCTATATAATAGTGTATAAAGTGAATTTTTAACAATAAGTCAACGAAAAGAATAATAGCTTTCGATTATATTATACAATAACTTCAAATTCATTAATCAGTTATTCGTAAAAACCTTCGTTGAATTATTTCTTCCTCGATTTTTCTTTTTTTCCTCATTTAAACTTATACCTCTACTATATCTACATTTAACTTAACTAAAACATTTACCTTCATTATTCCCATTAGTAACCGAAATTTCTATGTGTCCCCGTATGTGTGTTTACAGTATTCATTTATAATCTATCAAATGAAGATATTAAGTCAAGTTAGGTTAGTATCGGTGGGGTTAAAAATACCATCGAGTATTATTAGGTTTTACTGTTTGCACAGTGTATGATCTTAATGGACGGAGCCCTTTACAAATATGTGCTGGAGTTTACTAAAAAAATCAATTTTGACAAGAAGCCCTTGTTTTTTGTTTACCTAGTATAGCGTATTATATTCTATATGTATTGTATATAAATATTAAATGATTTTTATTGTTTTTGAACACCCTATATTACATTACAGACTAGAAAAAGATAGCACAACACGTAGCAACGTGGATTCACGTAACACCATATTCCCCTCTCTCCCACCTCCCCCACATAGGAAGGCTTTTAATTAAAGAACGAATTCGATTGGAATCGTCTAGCGAAGCATGACAACGATCTGTACTTTCTATGCCTTCTCTACGTTCCCTTCTATCTTTCCAACCAAACACCCCCACCCCCCTCCCCCCACAAACTATACATACAAGACTTCTACATCCCTCAACCAGTCACTTTTTTCGGTATCGAGAACGTAGTTCCATTTTTACGTCGTTCTTTTGATGGACGATGCGCGAACTCGCGTGCTCACTCGACCAGGTCAAATCGTCGAGAATGGATTTTAATTTAATTCTTCTCTATCACTCTCGAAAACCCACCCCTCCAATCCCACCCTCTACCTAATTTTCTCTGAACGTAACTAAATCTCATTCTCTTCCTCATCCTACCTTACTTTCAATCTATGTCTTTTTATCTTTCACTCTATCCATCTATCTAATTATCTATTTATCTATTTATCTATCTACAATGGCGGATTTAAGTGACCGCTTAGGGCCCCGAAAGAGTCTCCAAGTCTTAAAATGTCTTTTCGTTATAGGTTTCACGAATGTTTTTTAAGTTGTTTTTCTTTTTTAAATGAATTTATTTATATAATGTCTTGCGGCATATGAATTTTTAGATTACATTTCCTTGTTTGTTTGTTTGTTAATAATTTAATGGGAGTTTTATTGAAACTTTTGTGTTGTTTCTTTTTTTAACTCGAGTTTATTTTTACCATCAGGGGGCCCCTGACTTGACTTGATTCGCTACTGTCTATCTATCTATCTATCTATCTATCTATCTATCTATCTATCTATTTAACTGTAACTTTCTTCGTCATTCTACAAAGACACGCTTCGACTGTCTATCATATGACCCTGAACAAATACGATTAACGCTGTACCTCTCCTCTTTCTCTCTGTCACGGCCATTATATCTACCTATAGGGACACCTAGGAGGATTTTTCTTTTTCTTTTGTCATTTTTATAATATCATAGGACTCTGTGACGATAAAGAAGAAGAAAAATTGATCAATGTCTTTTACCGTTGTTACAAGACGTATCTTATATTTTGTATGTTTTTTTAATAAACTGATAAAGTTAAGCATTCATAAGGTAAAATCGGTATCAATGATATTCTATTATATTATAGGTATACCACTTTTTCATTTATGCATGATAATGAATTGAATGAATATGGCAATTAGAGTATCGTTGAAATTTAATGACATCGCCTCTTGCGAATTATTGAATAATTAAATTAATTTGAATAATGGCGATACGATCAATTTTAATACATACGTCACCGCGTATGATTTATTAATTTCGAATTTCAAAATGTTAATTCACGTTTGAGATTTCTACTGTCACGTCGTTCTCTGGGTAAGTTTTTTTATTTTTATTTTTAACTTTTTTCTCTTTCTCGATTACGTTTTCAATATTTTCCTTGTCGATGGTTTCTTCTATTAATCATTCATAATTATTTATCTTTTTTATTATTTTACAATTAATTTAAATGAAACTTACCGTCATTTCTGCGCACGAATGGTCTATGAATGTTAACTCGGACTCCTCGCCGGCCAACAGCACGCTTACAGTTTTCTCACCGGACTCGTCATCTGCAAATTCAAAAAAAAAAATATTTATATTATATAGATGTTATAGTCACGCGAGGACGAAAGGACAAGGACATATTGTCGAGTTAAGACCACGTAAACACTCTTGGGATGTATAAAAGATATGGTAAGATATGATTTCGTTTCTGTTCATAAATCACAAATTATATTACCGTTCGTATATATTGAAAATATTTGGAAATTTTTTATAATATAAATAACAATCATTTTTATTTTATTTTTTTTTTCTAATCGTCGATAATATATCATTTTGTTTCAATTCATTTTTTATTATACACTGTATTTATGTATTTTAAAATAAAATAGATACAGTAATATTAATATTATATACGATCATTGAATATCAGTTAATTATCATCATCATTATTCGACACACACATGTTAATAGAAAAACGAACGAGAAGTAAAAAAAGAAATATCACAAAATTTTATAATAATATAAATTAAAATTTAAATAAACAACACACACACAAGAATTATAGAGAGCCCTTGTTGCTTTATCCTAAATACCCCACCTACACACTGCTTGTCATCTAATAAGAAAATTTGTCTCGACAATTTAATATAATTACTCGAGAACTATTTTATCATTTGTTTGACAAATTTGTAAAGAAAATTTTCTAATTGTAAGATTGAAAAAAAAAATAGAAAGAAAATCTTGTAAATATTATTACTCACCGATAGAAGTATCGTAAGCGTGTAAATACTCCGACGTCATAAATTGAGATACGAGGGAACTTTTTCCAACTGCCGGTGCACCCAACATCAAAACTCGATAAGATGCAGGATCCTGGGATGCACTACTCTCGCGTGAACTTGCAAGTGAGCCCGCTGCCGAATTTCGTGCCGAGCCAGGATACGAAGCCGTCAAATGTTCGGTGCTGTATTCGAAGAAGAAGAAAAAAAAAAAAGTAAAACAAAAATGAGGACGACGATAATTTTCATTATTTTTTTTTAAGATAAATAGATAAAAATGTTATCCTTATTTCTTTTTTTTTTTTTTTTTTTCGTTATATTATACATTATTGTCTTTATNAAAAAAAAAAAAGTAAAACAAAAATGAGGACGACGATAATTTTTTTGACGTTCTAATAACATCTAAACGAGATATCTGGACCATTATGTTTTTTTATTATTATTTATTTTTTTTCGTTATATTATACATTATTGTCTTTATAATTCAGAGTTTATGCACACCGCTAAATACTGCGCACAAGTATATATGTATATGCTACATGATATACGTAAATACTATAAATAATATCGTGCGTGTAAAAAGATAATTAAAATAAGTGTGTATTATATCTCTCTCACATTGTAAAGTATTTATCAGTAGATAAAAATATTTCGTCCAGTGGTCATAAAGAAATAAATGAAAAAAAGACGTATGTATATATCTCGTAGATAATAATTTAATATGAATTTAATAATAATAATAATAATAATGAAAATAATAATAATAATAATAATAATAATAATAATAATAATAATAATAATAATAATAATAAGCAGAAGAAGAAGAAGAAGAAGAAAAAGAAAAATAAGAAGAAGAAGAAGAAAAAGAAGAAGAGTAATAGTAATTACTGAAAAATGAGGGACGAGCGTACCTATAAGCAACCGGTTTGGAATCTCGTAAAATCTCCCTGAAACAGAAGGCGCGAGAATCTCTACGTGTTATGCAGAAAAGCAAGAATTGTATGGGATAATTAATTAGTTTTAAGAAAACACAGACAAGGACAGAGAGAGAGAGAGAAAGAGTGAGAGAGAAAGAGAGAAAGAGAGAAAGAGAAAATGGAATAAAAGTAGAAAAAGAAATAAGAAAAATAAGAAAGGAGGAAAGAAGAAAAAAGGAAAAAGAGAAAATAAACATAACAAGATATCAAAAGTGAGAAAAAATCGATTGTAGCGAGAAAACCGTGTAAGTATGCGTATCTATGTGTGTAATGTATATGTTTATTTGTGTTCGTGTGCCCCTTGTGATTTCTTCGAGACTCATTAGTAAATTGAGCGTCGTGTGTGTTTGACACACATGACGTATTGTCGACGGGATTAGTGTTTTCAAAGAAATTTCAAGGGGGAATGATTCAAAGAAATGAAAGTAATGATTGCAACAAAAGTCGATTAAAGTACTGGATAAAGACGTCCATTTTTGTCAATAAAATGGTTTCTATATTGAAAGACGAATTGAATTGATGTTTCTCTCGTTTAAACGAAAAATGCGATATGAATACAAGAACGTGTGTGTACGTGCCACGTGTATATATATGTATATGTGCGTGTATATGTATATATAAAAGGTGTGCGCAATATCTGAATTGCTTTATTTGTTTCATATTAAACGTTGAAGCAAATTGCGCATAATTAATATCGTCGAAGAAGATAAAACAATATTTCCTTCTTCGTGCGAATATTCGTATTAGCGTGCTCCTAGAAAACTAATCCAATTAATCGTATAGAAACTACGCGTATCATGCAATTTGTCGTTCACTTTCTATTACACCTACGCATATACTCTAGTCGCGTAGTGACTCTACTTATAAACATGCATTGTACATCATACGTAAGCAATCTATTCACGCTTCAATTTTCTCTCCTTCTCTCTCACCGTTTCTTTCAACCATTCGTTTTCTCTCTCGACTCGTATTTTACACGAGCAAACATTTGTTTAAGTATGTATTCGTATTCTACATGCGCAGTTATATAATAAACAAATATACATATATACGTACGTATAAATTCCGTGTACAAATTCGTCGATTATTTATCATATATGAGCTTGTTTAAAATTGATATACACATATGTTACGCGTTTAACTTATATACACGAATAATATATATATATTTATAAATACAGTGTCGAATAAAATGATTAGCTCGAATTAAATTTTTCTATAACATACTTTGTTGTAAATCTTTAAAAAGAAAAATAAGAAAACGTACAATTTTCTATTTAATTTTTTTGTTTAGTAAATATATATTTTTCGAGTCTTTTTATCGACGCACAATTAAACAAATTAAACGGGTTTTACTAAAAAAAAACTATTTTCTTATTGAACCTTTATTTAATTCGTGTAACTTAATATATATTTGAATTTTTAACCAGAGAGATATAATTGAGAAAATAATTAAACGATATCATAGTTTTTTTTTCTACAAATTTGTAGAATGCGTTAGAAGAAAATCGATTCTGTTCAAATACTTTTATTTATTGTTAGTACTGTATATATATATATACTATGTACTGATACGTACGTATCAATAGTGTATAAATATATCTGTGTATTTGCTTAACAAACAACAAATTGTACCATTACGTGTAAATGAAATTTTCGATGTACGATTTTTACTCGTGATCTGTGCAATTTGGTTAATCGTTTATTGGTTAAAACATCAGGACAATGACGATATTGATTTTAACAATAAAATCGGTGCTATGTGACAATTCTATAGTTCGAAGTTTACTTTAGAAGCTCTGATTGTGTTTAGATAAAATTATATGCATAACAGGATAAAAATATTTATATACGTCATTAATGACAATTAACAAAATTATATTAAATCTATTAAACTATTGATTATATATGATTAACGTGAATTTCGATTACCTTATTTCGTTGAAACTTCCTATAAAATGTTAAAGTTTTGATAACGAATAGGGATAGTATAGGAATGTTTGTTGATTGTTTAACGACTAGACCGTAAACAGGATCGGATATCGGAAGAAAATCAAATTTCTAAACATCAACTCACTATTGTTTGTGTCTACTTCCAACTCAGGCACTCGAAAATTATATTCAAAGTTTCAAACTAAACTATTCTCTACATTTAATATTTGTTTAGTTAAAACATTTGTGTTTACATTTATATATAATATCACTTTGTTAATTAATAAAAATTATTTGAAGGATGATGATACATTGATTATTTTTACATAGTATGACAAAATGATGCTTTTCCACATCCGAAAATATAGATTTTAATAAAACTTTGCAAATATTGAAAGTACATTCTCGCTTATGCAAAGAACAATTATGTTCCTTTTTTATATCGAAAAAATATAGATACCCCTTTAATCTTTGTTAATCGGTTTTTCGATATAACTAGTCAACCGTAAAGGACAAAAATTCTTTGAATGTGTTGAAATTGCATCATATTTGAAAAACCTATTAAACTGCGAACGAAAAATATTGAAAAAAAAAATGCGTACTTGCTAATAACAAATATGCTATATGCATATATGTATAATGTATATGAAAATAACATGGGCCATGTATATATATTAACGTCGAAGTCGGAAATCAGTCATTGCTAGTAATTCCTCGGCATTGTTATCAATGCTTTTTACAGAGTTTTTCCTAGGCATCGAACATAATACTTTGATATCCTATAGAATATCAAATTATTATTTAAACAACGTTGAAAACATTCTCGGGACAGGCACACACAGCCACACGCAACCCCCAAAACAACCCATACAGGTAAAAAACATTTCTTTCTAAACCTGTGTTTAACTTCCGATACGATAGAGAACAAAAGATACAGATTTCCGTGGAAAAAGAGAGTACTTTAATTTAATTTTAAAGTAATTTAAATCTATTCACTTCTAGTATAAAAAATATTTACCAAAACTTTTCAAAGAATTTGCAAAGTTGTACAATTTACAGCATTGCAATCTTTGATATTTCTTTGAAACAATATTATTCTCAAACATAATTTTAGCCTCGATTAAACCCACGTTGCCGATGAAGGATTTAACAAATAAGAAAATATAATTTATATATATTGTACTTCGTTGAGAAAATACTCAATCGATGCGCAATAAAAAAAGGACGAGAAGTAGTTATTGTCGAAACGATGGGAAGACAATGTTGATGCATGGTGGCCATGCTCTAGGGTCCAACGCGTGTGTCTACGTCACCACAACTCCACACGTAGATTCATGCGTTCGATCTAGAGAAACGAGCCAAAAATAGATAGGCCACCAGTCTAAAGTATCTTGTCCCTTTGATGCATCTCAGCAGCGTCAGCCAGGAACATTCGTAAAATGTGTTCCAACTCGAAGTTCTAAGTCCTCAATTGTGCTCGTTTCATCTTTCATTTCATCGATCTTGAATGGTATATAACTACCTAAGCTCATGATTTTTATCCTGATCGATCGTATATACCTATCAATGTCTATCGTTGGTTCCAGTCGATTGTAACATTCTTTTTCTTTCTTTCTTTCTTTCTTTTTTTCTTTTTATCGTAAGCTTATACAATCTATATGTTATCGTTAAAGCTTTAAATCCGTTAATTCGTGAAACAATTATACTGACCAATGAACAATACGAAAGAAGGTAGCATTACATTCTTCAGTTAGATAATATATGAATTAATAAGAGACGATTAATTAAGATATAAAATTGATATTTGATACGTAGATTAAATCCAATTGAATTATACAATTACCATAATATTGGTTTGGAAAATACAGAAAAATATAAGAAATGTAGACTTTAAAATCTGATCGAATTACGATCTATTAGATTCTCTCGTGAATTCATATAAGTATAACCTCGTTATTTTCTAATACTAATTAGTTTTAAATACATAATAAAATTCTTTTCGTATACTTTTTATTCCCAAATAACGCCTAGCCGTTTCATAAATTAACCGAATTATAAACTTTAATGGTATACAATAGACAATATAAAAAACTTAAGTTTCCCTTAGATATATATATGATAAAAAGTTTGTAGTTATGATCATATTGTAAAGAAAGGAAATGGATAATGAGTTTTCCAGGGAGTATATTCAGTCACACTACTAAACTCGTTGACGTTATACGAGCATGCGATGGAACGTGGAAAAGAAGAAGAAATAACGAGAGAATTTCGTATGGTGAATTTGGAAAGGTTGGAAACGTTTCAAAAAAAAAAAAAAGAAAAAAAAAAAGAAGAATATACAATTGCTCACAATTAGATGCACCAAGGAGTGTATAAAGGTAAAAAAAAAAAAAGAAAAAACTCACCTGGAGTTGCTCGATGCGACGCTATTGTTGGAACGGGATCTTCGACTTTTTAAGGAATCCCCTCTATTCACCACACCTTTCCCGGTAATACTGAAATGCCTCAGCCTGTAATATTCTTCTTCAACTCCTGTGTTCGGCATACTGGCCACCCTCGACCTTTGCTGCGGAAGACACAAGTAATTTGGCCGACCGGACGATCGGCTACCTGGAGTTTTCACCGACTGCGAACGACTGTGATGTGGACTTCCATATCTGTGAGGGTGGATTTAAAAGAGAAAGGTATCGAGACCAATAGGGGGTAGATGAGGTAAACGGTTTTAGATAGGCAATGGGGATGATAGAGAGGAACAAAAAAAAAACAAGGAAATTGGTTTTTAAAACGAAGTACCAAGATTTAAGCTTAATATTTGATTTTATCTGTTTTTTTTTCTTTTATTTTTTTTTACTCCCCCCAATTCCCTTTATTATTATTTTTTTTTTATATTATTTGACACCTAATCTTAACGAGAAGCTTTATTATTATGTCGTTGCAAATTTTTTCAACATTTATTCATAATATAACTTCTTTCTACTCGCAGTACTGCATTTTATATATATATATATATATAATAATCATTTTGGCTTAAAAGGAAAAGAAAATTAAAATTCAATAAAAGATATTTGAAAAAAAAAGAAAAAGAAAATACTACGTTTATTAAACCCGTACAATATGACGATTAAATCTAATCGAATTTGTTTAGTTACATCAAGTAATCGTCAATATTTCATTTTCATTATCGAAACGTTCGTTTAATTAAAGAATACAAAATGTTTAAAAAATAAAAATTGGAAGTAGTAAAGCAACGGAGGGGGTGAACAAAGGGGTAAATGTGTATATTATCAAAGGAAATAATGGAAGGAAAAGAAGAAGAAAAAACATAGAAGAAAGAGAGAGAGAGAGAGAGAGAGAGAGAGAAAAATAAGAGGACGAACCTCATTTCGAAGTCGTGAATCTCCTGTAGGGTGAGGGTGTTCGCAACATCAAGCAATTGTCTCATATTTTCTTCTCTTCTTCTCGCATCCGCGTCCGGATGTAAAAGAATTGTAGCAGCTGGTGCATCCAACGAAAGGGACGGTTGTTGGACTACAATGGTTGCCTGAGTTGGTCTATTTTTTCCACCGGCGCTCCCTCCTTTTATTTCGTTTCGATCGTTTTGCATCGATATTTCAAAAAGATCAGCAAAAGAAAAAAGTTTTTCGTTAGAAATTTGTATCTATATATTTGTATAATAAGTGTGTGTTCATATATATATATATATATATACAGTATAACAAAATATTAGGTTTAGCAATTAATTCACAGTATTTTAATATTAAATTTATTGCATCAAAATTTCGTCAAACAATTCGACAATGTTTTTTTTTAATAATTGATCAAAGTGTCATAGAGAAAATAATGAAAATTATTTCGATGAATAACGCGAATTATTTTATAAATAAATATTAAATGTTGTTTTTATAAAAGTTATCTCGTGAATTCGTTGCTATATCTAATAGTATATATATATATATATATATATATGTATATATATATATTAAATATATTTACTGTATGTACACATATAATATGCGTGTCGCATGTGAAAATAAAAAGCTGTTTTCTCGTCGTAAAAAAGATTCGCCGGTATTATTAGAGATTTTTCTCCCCTTGTTTTCTTCCCTTATAACTTTTCTTTTCTTTTCTTTTCTTTTCTTTACTTTTCTTTACTTTTTTTATTTCTAGTTATCCTTCTCTCTTTTATTCGCATACTACCCGTAAGCAGCTCTTTCAAACGAAAGTTACGAGAATGGTGGACGATAAGAAAGAAAGAAAGAGAAAGAGAGAGATAGAGAGAGAGAGAAAGAAAAAGAGAGAACTATTTGGATTTTCACGAGGTAGAATGAATCGTGGCGGAAGTCATTTTATCTCGCGTTTTTCTCACGTTACCGGAGAATCCTCTTCTGCGAGAGATAGGAAGCAAAGAATCGTGTACTTCTAGCGGAACTGCCAAGCGCGAAATTCGAGAATCCCTTAGTCGTCGAATGGCAGATTCGAATGAATTTGTCCTTATATCGTTCAACATCTAACTCGTATTATTTAATTTTTTCGTGTTTTCTTTTTTTTTTTTTTTTTTTTTTTTAATAAAATTCCAACGAATATATATATACGTATACGTATATGCATATTATATTTAAAATTATCATATATTATTATATGTATATAAAAAAAAAAACGTAAAAAAGAAAATATTATTTAGTATATAATTTGTAAGAGATAGATTCGAAATAATATATTTTGAAAATTATTATGCATTAAAATGAATTGATATCGTTCGAGTATATTACCGATAGGAAATAAAAAAATTCATTTCTAAAATACAACTACGTTTATAAACGTTCTTTTATAGAAAAATAGTTGAAATTTATTTAGAAAAATATTTATATATCCGTATATTTGAAATTAGTTAGAAGGATACTTTGGAATGTATTTGTATTATAGAATATACGCACAAGAATATGGTGTATCTAATGTATTAATAATGTAAAAACCCAACATTCGATACGAAGTACAATTTGAAATCATTTTTTTTTTTCGTGAATTATATATGACATTTCATTTTCCTTATTTCCTAATTCGGCTTTTTTGTATTTTTCTTTTTTGTTTTCGTTTTTCTCTTGTTTCGCGTGACGACAATTCCGCCGTAACGTGTTGCGCATGGTGACATAAAAATTCTTATTAGAGTACATATTTTTGAAATTGTTCTCGAGAATATTTTTCGCGCGACGAAAAAAGAACAAAAATATTTGAATAGGGAATAAAAAAAATAAGTTGGTCAAATCTGTTCCAGTTTGTTTTTTTTTTTTTTTGTGGGAGGGACAAAAAATTGTTATACTTGTGAATCTTTTAACTTGTCCTTTTTGTACGAAACACGATTTTAAATTAGGCCAAATTATACGTAATGCTACATGCTCTTTCAATCATCTAAAATTCAATAATTATAATTTAAAGAATTTTATATAAAACAAAGTACCTTTATATCTATCGTTGAATACTTGGTTACGTTACATTTTATTTATTATTATGATTATTTTTAATATTAAATGTATTGAAATCAAGTTTCCCTTCATAATTCATCATTGCATTTTTACAGATGTTTTTCAAAATTGAATAGTTGAATACAATCGTTTAATAATAATAATAATAAAAAAATAATATTTCGATGTTTTGTTAGGTTATTTGCATAACTTGGTCTAATTGTCAATGAGCAAGTACTTTAATTGTAACAAAAAAAAATAAAACAAGGAAATAAAAAAGAAAAATGATGATAAACGATATATTCTCGAGAAAATTGATTATTGGGAGATCGTTCTCGTGATTTTTTTTCGTCAATCAGATTATTATTTCGAATTCCGAGAACTTTCTCCGCTTAAATAAGATATCGATTGACATTTATTAGCACGTCGTTTAGTACTATCGCTAAAGACGAAGCGTGTCGTGTGTGTTCTTATGTGTGTATTTAGTATGAAGAAGAAGAAGAAGAAGAAGAAGAAGAAGAAACTCTTGCAAGCATATTTTTATTTAATATTTTCTTTTTCTTTTTTTTCAATTTTTTTTTTTTTACGATCAACAGTAGCGTAGCTATAAATATATATAGGTATATATATATATATGTATATGACGACGACGGGCTTCTCGAGACGAAAATTGAATGTTACGTTTCTTTTTCACATAACGTATAAAACTACACAAGCGAAAAGCTATGAAATAAGAAAAAAAAAAAAGAAAAAAAAAATGAGAAAAAAATGATATCATTCAAGTATCTCATATGTCGTATATACGTATACGTAGAATACACATATATGCAATATGCTTCTAAAACACAAAGGGAGCACGAGAATGAACGCATGGAAAATAATAAAATGTACAAACAAATAAAAGAATAAAAAATATAGCTGCTCTCTCGATACTTTAGTCAAGCTAATTCGGAAAATATGTAAAAGACAAAATTCGTCTTAAAAACCATCATTATCATCTAGCTACGTTCCTGATTTGTTTTTCACATTAAAAAGAAAAACACAAAAACACCAAAAGGCAGTGAGCGATAGTGCCGTTTTATTACTTTTTTTTTTTTTTTTTGGTGAAACACACTTTTCGTGATTAATAAATATAAATGGATTACATTCAAGATACGCGCTGCTAACGAAGACAACAACA
>NW_014569620.1:139609-142243 GCF_001313835.1 Polistes canadensis
AATGTGTATTGTGAAAAAAAGAAAGAAAGAGAGAAAAAGATAGAGAGAGAGTAAGAGCGAAATAAAAATGAGGAATCAATAAGAGAGAGAGAGAGGGAGAGAAAAAAAAAAAGAAAAGAAAAGTAAAGTTATACATGTATGTATAGTGACTCAATTTAATATTCGGATATCATGGATTTTGAAATATGATTTACCTGTACACTTACTTTGATTTGGCGTACATCGAACGAAGTATTTTTTCATCGTGCGTCCCATTTTGGCTAATAATACATACGATATCAATAAATTTTCGATTTAAACTGAATCACATAATTTTGGAATGAATTTTTCAACACGGAATTATGTTTGGAAATAATAGTTATGTATCGGTCAAACTACGTATTATAATTTTTGTAGAACGAACAAGCTGCAAAAGGTAAAGTATGTCAGAATATTTTAGCGACACAGAAAGTAAACGTTATATCATTTATATAACATCATGTTAAGAAAATAAATAAAATTTATATTTCTGATAATTACAAAAAGTGTATTACTTATGTTTAATAAAAAAAAAAAAAAAAATAACAAGAATTCTTTAACACAATTCTAATAATAAATCAATGTATAGGACAATCATATTTAAAATAACCATGGTGTTCGAATATTAATACGAATTACTTTATGTACACATATCTACTGAAGAAAAAAGTTAATTCATAGTGAAATGTGTGTTGGATTATTTAAAAAAAAAAAAATCGTTATAGTAATCGCGTTAAATTATTATTCTACGGGTTCGATCGCGTGATTCGAGAATATTTGTTGGATAGTGTCGTATACTTTTTTTTATAAATAAATTCACTTGTGTCGTTGTTATTTTATGTGTACGTGTTTGCCAATATGTCTCTATTACGTGTATATGCGAATAATGACAGACGAAAATAATTAGAATAAAACGTTCACAAACGTTTCCTTCAAATAGAAGGGGAAAAAATGTGAATGGTATTTCGATTAATTGCCGATCGATCTGCGTGAAAGAGCTGGCTGTTTTGCAGCAATGCGATATAACCAATTAAAAAAAAAGGACAGGTCTGTAAATAAATATTTATGTACGTATGTCTTTTTCGATATATATATACATTCAATGCGTAAGTTAATATAACAATACGTTTGAATTAATTTTCGAGGATTCTCTTGAGGAACGTTAACACTAAAACTACCCCTACAACTATTAATTTAGGTATTATATTTATGATACAACTATATGTATACTATTAACGTATAACTATTTATAGAAACAAAGTTAATCAAAATGACTGACTGTAGTATATCTCGGTATAATATTCGAATATCTTATATACAATAGTTTACCGTTTTCATGGAAAAAGGTTTAAGTGTATAATATAATAATATAGTATACTGAACGTATGTTATTATATTATATTGCTTAAAAAAAAACTTCTTTTTCTTATTAATTCAAAGTTTGGGTTTTCTCATTTAGCATTAATGAAAAATGAAAACTGGTGTTCGTTTATATAAATATGAGAAACCGCAAAACATTCCAAATGATTTATAGTAATTTACACAGAGACGGCTCGTATATTGAAATCGTGAAAGTGGTGTAACTTTTGAAATATATATACACGCTGCAAAATACAATAAGTACGTGTATTTATAATATCAAAATTGTGAAAAAAATTATCTAAAAAAGCATTGTTCGTTATCGTTAAAAAATTATATAATAATTTAGAATAATTCAAAATGATTTAATATATTAAAATCCACATTATTCTTGCGTTTTTTCGAGTAAAACCTGTATACATAAATAAAAAAAATGAAAGTGACGAACAGTGCCACATTATGCTAATAGCTTGCATCTCACTACGAACGTGGATATATTTGCATATTGTTATATACATATTAATGTTGAAAAAAATAAGAGAATAGTATAGGATTGCTACTAATAAAATTAAATATTATAATGTGAATTACAAATAAATTAATAAATATATTTAAATATTGTGAGAAAAATAAGGGGTGTCGTAATTCGTATAGTATTTATGCACGAGTAGCACATACGTAAATTAACAAAATAAAGGTTAAAAAAAGGGAGGGATGGAAAGCAAATCGATAAATGTAATTCTTTAGTTATTGCATTAAAAGTAATGAAAAATCATTTTTAAAATAACATTTTGAAATCAGTCATTTTGATTGAATTGGGGGGATAGTTTTAGTGTTAAGCGTTCGTTTTAAAATCTTTAACGATCGCTACGTTAATGATAATATCTTTATTTGTAACTTAATTATCAATATTCTTGTCCAAAAATATATTAATATATAAGTCTCAAAGGGAATTATAGACGGTTAATAAATCTAATGAACAATTTATTTTGAACTAGTTGTACGTTTCATCCCTTACTGGGGTCTTCATCAGCAACTTGATCATTTACAGTTCATTCAATACGATACATATAATCTTTTTTACAGAGTCATACATTTCAATAAAACTTAACATATTACAATACAATTTGATCCTAAACACCTTATCTTATCACACGTAATCAAATACTGATTCTATCTAGACTAGTGTTTAATAATCTAGGTATCTTCAGTATTGAAAATATAGTAAATATTTTTTATGCTAAAAGTGAAAAAATT
>NW_014569620.1:144033-147917 GCF_001313835.1 Polistes canadensis
TTTAGGATCAAATTGTATTGTAATATGTTAAGTTTTATTGAAATGTATGACTCTGTAAAAAAGATTATATGTATCGTATTGAATGAACTGTAAATGATCAAGTTGCTGATGAAGTCCCCAGTAAGGGATGAAACGTACAACTAGTTCAAAATAAATTGTTCATTAGATTTATTAACCGTCTATAATTCCCTTTGAGACTTATATATTTATTTGTAACTTTTCGTTAAAATTAACAAAAAAGAAAAACGAATTGTCGTTACGTGTCAGATTCAAATTGAAACTTTGACAAACATTATCGAGTTACACGATACTTACTAACTTATATCACAACGAACTTTACTACTTGCTAAATTACACACACTTCGTCGATGTACATACATAACAAAGTAAGAAACTTCGATCGTGTTCGAAACTTGATACGTATTTGATGCGTATGCATCTGCAAGTGTATATTGTCACATAGAAATTTTCTAATTATAATTATTCAATGAAAACATTTCGATTAAAAAAAAAAAAAGACATACGATTTTTGTCCTTTCGAATGAAATGGAAAATAAAGAAAAGAAAAGAAAGAAAAAAAAAACAAAACAAAATGAAAAATGATTAAAGAAAAAAGAACAAAAAAAGAAAAAAAAGACAATTCGATAGAAAATGAGAGGAAAATAAAGCCCAAGCGCAATTGCAATAAGTATAACTTACACGCGAGTCAAAAATCACGTTACCATCAAAAAAAGAGAGAGAGAGATAGATAGAGAGATGAAAATTAGACCAGAAAGAAGCCATGAAATAAATCAACGGATTCTCTCGTAGATATATTTTTAAGAAAAACAGTTGTTTCCTTTTTTTCTAAGTTGTCGTCGTCAACCCACACCATTTACTACTACTGCTTCTTTCCTATATTCTCTCATTCGTCAACTTTATTTGTCCTATTTTATCTTTCCCCCACATACACACACACGTATCTAAATATATTTCTCTCTCTCTTATTTTGAGGGCTGATAGAAGATAAAATGTCCAAAAATTGTGGACTGTTTTTGTGCTTGTGTGCACGCGTATGTGTGCATGTATTAGTATACCTATTGCGCAAAACGGGAAAAAGAGCTTGACCCATGAATGAATGGTTGAAACGAGGGGATGAGACTCTGAAAGAAAAGAACATCAATTCATTTCCTTAGAGATCTCTTTCGAGAGATTTAACGACATTTCTCGCAGGGGTTGTTGATCATCGATCTTTATTTAAAGTTTCATCGCGTTGGTTATCGTCCCTTACCCCATTACCCCTTTACCCCATGATTCCTTGATCCCTACCCCTTCTCCTTTCCCCCTTCTCGCAATTTAATTCTCCTATATTCCATGTTTATAAATACAACTGGAACTTATAACATCGGACACAGTAAAAACATATCCTTAAATGCTTTATTAAATGTTATCGAGTGTTTTATAAACAATATAATATGAGAGTTCAGTTTTTTCGTTAGACAAAAATATATAACTAAAGAAAAATGATTGATCAGCCAGATCTTCTTCGTAAACACTATCATTTTTATTCCATTTACGGATTTCTATTCGATGAATTAAACGAACGAATAGGATGAACAATCGAGAAAAAGCTACGAGCAATCGTATAATTATTAGTTTCATCAGTCAATTGATCTTCTTTAAACATTACAACTATTGAACCAATGAGAATGATTTATATGGAAAAATTATTTAAAAATTATTTCTATGTGAGCCGTTTCAAGGTCTAATATGGATTAAATTTAATTTTAGAATATTTGTTTATTTTATTGCCAAATAGATTGATGTTTAAAATTTTGTTGTATAATTGAAATTAATTTCTTTAACAATTAGGCTTAATATTACGACAATGATAAACATTTTTATGTGTCCGTTGAATGATTAAAGATACGACAAAGTATATTAATTAATGAATTTTCTTTACTTTTTTTAGGAAATAAAATATAATCGAAAGTTACAATTAGATCAGATTTTTTATTAACAAATTTTCTTTTTCACATATTGAAATGAACTAAATGTTTTTATCCGCGTAAGAAAAGAAAAAAACTGCATGAAACGAATATAATTCTCATAAATCGTAGAAACTAGTTTAAATCAATTGTTTCAAATCAATAGTCCCCAGAGACAGACAAATCTATATCATAAGCAGAACAATAGCCTAGTCATTTATCTCATTTTCACTTTATAATAACAATAGTCCATTTGAATTATTCTCATTGGATAGTCCATTTACAATGTTTCACAAGGCTTCTCTTTGTATTCAATTTGTCTCTATAAAAGCCTTAAAGAAATGGTACCAGAGAAACAAACCAATCAAGATAATAATCAATTAATATATTATAATACTAATAGAAATAATAACAATTAATATATGTTAATAAAAAATGCAAAATGAAATAATTATGAGAAAAAATTTTAAAACATTTCTTACAAATAACGCGAACGTAATGGAAAATTTATATAATTTAATAAAAAGAATTTTATTCTCCAAGAGAGAGAGAACAATTCTTTTAATTGAGAGAAATCATTTATTCTTTTAATTAAATATGCTCAATTGGAAATGAGTCGTTGACATTATAAAAATTCATTGATACAAATCTAAGATCTATCGAGTTAAATGAAATAATCGTACGATATATATATATTATAAATCACTAACCATAACGCTTGCTATTAATTACTCACTCTTATTGTTAGTTATTTCACCAAAGTTACTAATAATACACGAAAAAGGTGTATAATGATTGGTTTACTTCAAAGGAAGACAAATATAGGGAATAAACTTTGTAACGTTATCGATTAAGACGAAAGCGTTTCTCCATTCTTCTCCTTTTTTTTTTTTTTTTCCTTTTTATTCTCGAAACATTACGCGCGATAATTTGTAATTCTTTTTCACTCTTTAGACGCCTTTGAAAAATATAATAAATATATCGAAGTGTAAGATAGAATTTGGAGAAAAAACTGATACGTGAAAGGATAAAATTAATCGCGTTAGAGAAGCTTTGAAAAATCTTACAGGTACTTCAAACATATATACACATATGTATACACACGAACTATATATAGTGTGTATTTAAACATATTATATATATATTACATATAGTATACTATATTATAATATATTTATACATATATTATATGCAAATTATTATACTATACTATAATATATAGTAACATACCGTATATAGGTATAGTATATAAGTGTATATAAACTCATAGACTAAAGAAATGGACCGTATCAGATTATAACGAGAACAAGACATCGTTTGCTTTATAGAAGGGAATGTCGATTATCCGTTATCCCCCTAACTCGATAGAGCTTCTAGTTGAACATAGGAAACTTTAAATAACCCCATTCTATTTAGTAATACAGTCCTTTAAAACGAAAATGCGATAACGACATCCCTACCGTTAGATCGTGGAATTTTTGTTCACTCTCTTTTGTGTAACTAAAAGTATCTTACGTTCATTTGAATTTGTTTGTTTTATCTTGCACTTCCAATTACGCTTATATCCTTTTCACAGTATTACTTTTCATAAAATTAAAATAAATTGTAAATATGTGATAGTACGTCGTAGTAAACGTGAAATTGATCGCTTCGGTGAATAAAAAAAAAGTTTTTGATCTTGATTAAAATTGAATAAGTTTATATTCGTTTAATATATCTTTTTTACATAATTATTGGAAAGAATTTGTTCAAATATTGACAATTTTTAAAAGTAATCATATTTTTAATGGATCGACCACAATGTTTCATTTGAAAAATTATATATTATATTTTATATGATTTCTGTTATATTTTTTTAACAAAGAATCCCATAAATACCAACAACTATATATATATATATAACAAAGTTAAAAGAAA
>NW_014569620.1:147922-150925 GCF_001313835.1 Polistes canadensis
TTAAAACAAAAAAGAGAAGATAAATGAAAAAGAAAAAACGAAATAACGAGAACTACTTTTAATAAATAGATAGAATCATAAGCACATTATTTTGATCCTTCAAATTGTCACTGTAATTTTCATCATTCATTCTTGAACTTTTGCAACATTATTTTTTCTTTTTTTTTTATATCCATATCAATGTAAGTAAATGATATTACATATTATAATATTGTATATATATAACATGTTTAATTTTACATAAAAGAAAAAAAAAAGGAAGAAATATGAAAAATTTTACTATATAAAATTAATTATTGTAAAAAAATATCTCTGTTAAATCCCATATATTCTTGGAATAAAATTTTCAATTAATTAATAAAGAAATCTAGATAAATCTTGTTTTAAATAGAAAAAGAAAATTGTTGTTCTTACCTGCCGTTGGCCTTCCTCGACCTCTGTTTGTAGTACCGGTCGGAGTCTGTACGTTACAAGATGGTTGACCACCAACCAATGAAATATCCAATGGATTCGTCGTAACATTAATATTTGGTTTCTTCTGTTCAGCATTGTATTTCGTATCGACGCAGTTTTTTTCGCAGGATTGGGTTACCTTCGTCAATGACGTGTGATTAGAATTAACATTGACCAATGCACCCTTGTCAATTTGTTTTTCTTTTGTTGCCATCAATGCCAGCATCGAGCTTATTTGATTTGGATCAGGATGTCCGGCATCCACCGAGCCTCTCACAGGAGTACTAAATATAAATTTCAATAATTTTGTATACTTCAAAAATAATAAATAAACTATTTGCATGTTATTTTATATACAATCCAATGAATTTATTATCCGATATGAAAGCTTTATATACTTTTGAATGAATAGGGAAAAATTTTAGTATCTAATGTTAGATTAAATTTAGGTATTGGTAATTAAAACAAATTATGTTTTTTTTACTAGTTGCGATAAAAAATGAGCAAAATATATAAATTTTTACGAATATGGTATATATAGTATCGGAATGGGTGGTTAAACCAAGCAGGAGTATACAACAATTTTCAAATACGAATTTTTCTAAAACGAGACCCAATACATATATATTTATAAAAAGAAGAATTCGATTAAATTAGGTAAAACACGTTGATTTTATAAATATATTTTATCTGTAAAATATAATGTATATAGTATATAAATGTTTTAATTACCAAGTTACCATGTATATAACATACAATTGTTTCGATATCTATTAAAAAAAATGTATAACCTTTTATTCAGATAATATATAGCAATTTATTTAAAATATTAAATAACGTAAGAATACTTTTTTGACGTCAGTATTCTCTCGTTTCCTCACTCAAATTTCCTAGCCAATAAATTCCATTACGATCCGATAAAGGGATCAAAAGTTCAAGTAAAATATATATCCTTTTCTTATTCCTCCTGTTAATCTCATTCTATTCTGGTCTCTTTTTATCTACATCTCGTTCTGTCTGCGGGGTTTTATCGAAGAATTTTATACCAGTAAAACTAGTTCTCTCGCAGTTAAATTGCTGATATTATTTCTACCGAAGCAACCTCGCGTAACGAGCCACGAAAATCCGACTAATTGGGCCTCCGTTTTATTCTCAATTTATATATCTGGTAAAATTATATAATATATATTGCACACATGTTATCTGCCTAGACTTTTTAGCACGTATATATATATGTATATACGTCAGTGTTAGATCGTACAATTCAGTTAAATCTTGGAAATTCTAGGTTATACTCGAAATAATTAATCCTTTTTAGGGAACACATTTTATAAGAATTAAATTATACACTAAAACTAGTAATTTTAGGAAATAACGATGTTATATATTTGAGTTCATTGAGAAATGATTTATTTTCATTTAAACGCGTGTGTCTATTAACGAAAAGAAAAAAAAAATATAATTTAATATATATCATTATTTTATTAAAATTTAGCAATCGAACAAATTATATCTACATTTATATAGATTATTTGATATTCAAATAAGCATTAAATTCAATGAAATATTTATTCGATTGTGGATATTACTTTAATACGACCGAATGAAATTGTATTTAGTAATACATTTTTTTTATATATATTTTATATTTATTGTTCATTAATCGCGAAGAGAAAATGATGTACACCTTGATTAAAGGATTACGTATTTACAAAGGACAAAATAAAAATAATAATAATAATATTGTAAATGGAAACATAAAAAACATGGAATAAAAAGAACACACAAAGGTTACCTGAAAAATTCGGCAGCTCTTAAATCAGGAAGGGGTGGTGTTCTACCGCTAATGAATGTGAACCTAGACTCTTGATGAGCTCCAATCATAGGGGTGGGTGGGGGTGCGCCCATGTCGTCGACGGTATCAGTAGTCGGCGACATGGTACCACCACCATGGTGTTGGGCAGTGCTTGCAGTGGATTGCACGTTGGCCGTGCTTTTCGAATTATGTTCTACGTGATTGGAATCGAGCTTTTCCGATGGAAGAACGATTTGTTGCGTGCAAGATGAATTGCTTGGCGTGTCCTTCGACGTTGGCGCGACAGGTGGCGGCGACATTTCCGGTGGTACGTCTATCAAATCGAAACTGTCGTCCGGTTGTTCCCCGTCCGTCGTTGTCACCTGCAACGATCATTAATTAAATTTTATTAAAAAAAAAAAACCAAAGACAAAAAGAGAAAAATAAATAAATCTTTACTTGACTATTTCTTTTTTTTTTTTTTTACACAAATTGTTTCGATAATTTTTTCTTCTTATTATTATTATATTTTATTACGTTATTTATAAGGTCTTATAACTTATAAAGGTAATTCTCGTTTATTTGCGAATTGCTGCAACGCGTTATCGTAGAATGATAATCGAGAATTATAGTTCTTTTTTGTTTTTATTTAAAAATATAAACAAAATTATAAAGAAGAAAAATCATACGGGGGGGATTATGACCTTACTTTATTTACGAATTCATCGAAAAAATCATCTCGTAATAATATATAT
>NW_014569620.1:150950-180418 GCF_001313835.1 Polistes canadensis
TAATATAAAACATAATATTTCTCTAAATATTTAATATTATTCACAGTATATATTGTATCTATATTTTATAAATCTCATATAATATTAAAGTCTGGTTAAATTAATTCAACCAGAATGATACAAATTGTATAGAAGAAAAAATTCTTCGAATATTTATATCTCCAATTATTATTATCCATATTTCAAAATGGTCAATCAATCGTGTACCACCTCCTCCTCCTCCTCACGTATAATTTCCGCATATAACCATCGAGCGAAATCTTTAAGGATTGATGGGTTCTTCTTCGTTCTTCCTCAAGTAAGGACGTAGAAATTTACTACCCTCGAAGTTTAATTAAATCAAATCGAGAGACTTGATCGCGCTTTCTCGACATATAGGTGAAGAAGAAAGTTTCATTCTCGTCAGCAAAGCTCGTGGGCTATCGCGCGTACCAATGAACAGACGAGATGATGGTAGAGGTAACAGCTACTTTTGGAAATTTATTAATTTCTTGCTCGTAATAATACGAGGTAATTTACCCTCTCTCTATCTCTCTCTCTCTTTTCATCCCATCTGTTCCGTTCCACACCCTTCCAACCCCCCCACCCGACCCGCACAGCACCCTTTCTTTTTTTACCTCTCAACCCAGGCGTAACACAACTCTTTGATGTAACCATGGAATATTAAAACAGTTCGCGCACGCAACATTCGTTTTATTTAAACTGAATTTCATAGAAGGCTCCCTTTAATCTTTCAACGCTTTGATTCATACAACTTTAAGCTGGTACATTTAAGCTCTAGCAAGAGCACCAAGAACAGTCGTTATTTTACAAACAATGAATGTCACCTTCGTTACGTTTTTAACGTTCTCTCGAGTCACTTATGTACTTTCAACTAACGCAGTAGGTAGGTACCTCTCCTTTCATTATGATCGTAACTCTCTTATATTCCTGCCTTTTTTTTTTTTTTTCATTCTCTTATCTCATACGAGAATGAAATGTTGCTTGACCGTACGGGGAAATAATAATAAAAAACAAAAAAAAAAAGAAAATTCTATATTACGTGCAATACTCGTATCTCCTCGGGAAGAACTTTTTTTTGTTTACTTTTTCATCACGAGAATTGTGTAACGTAAGGTTAAGGGGAAGGGGAAATAAGACGAGGGAAGTAAATGTTTGAGAAAGAAAGTAATATTTAAGGGTTTTTGAAAATTAAATACATTTTCTCTTTCGTGTTTTAGAATATATATGTCTTTGAATTACCATGTGTATCCATATTATTCGAAGTATTTTTTAGAGTTTTTACAGTGTTTCTGTGTCCTGTAGTACCTAAAAGTTTCTTGAAAGTATATTTTTTCTAATTATAAATATATCTCAATGTTAGTGAAGTTTAATTTGATTGAATAAAAATTTTCTACAGGATTCTTAAAGGTAAAATGATCTTAGTATTATTTTTGTAATTTAAACTTTGCAATTACCGAAACCATAATAATTTAGTTAACTGCAATTTATGCTTGTGTTTCGAATATTATCACATTATTATTATTATTAAAATAAATAAAGTAAAAATAGTATGAAAACAATATATTAGTGAAATTAATGATGAATGTGAAATTAATGATGAATGTGAAAAAAATACATAAGTAAATCTAATGTATTATGATATACAAGATTATTTTTTACTAACGTATTGATTCGTTGCAACACAAAAAATGAAAAAAGTTGATAAAAATTGCGTATATTTGATGACCTTACAGTAACTTTTCCCTTTAATCGTAGACCACATTTCTACACCACATTAGTTCACTTCTTCTTCATCTCCTCTTCAACCATCTTCTCCCTTTTCGAAATATGGAAACTAAGTTAGTGGGTTAAACACAGTCAACTTAGAAAATCATTTCCTATGTAACATAGAAATTAATTTCAACCATTTGGAATAAGTTTCTTAGGAAGATCGATCAAATAGTTAAATGATCATAATAATAAACTTTTACATAACATTGAATATTACTTGAAACACACGTAGAAACTCCTTTACGACATTTTCGTTCAAATTTGTCCTTTAGAAATTCGAAGATAAGATCTTTGAGTGCACGTATTAAATCTACAACTATTATTTCTATTAATAAATCATTTTACAAAAGAATATTATCGTGTTTTTACTCTTAACTGGTTCGCGTTTAATTCTCTGCAAATGTATTAAAAAATTGAATAAAAAGATAATTTCATTATTGCAACGATTTCTTTTCAAATAATTCTTCGTGTGACACATAAATTACGAATAATGTTTTAGAGAATAAGATTGGAATGGAAATTCAAAATGGAAAATAGGAATTAAATTCGTCTCGATTAAATGAAAATAAATTTATCAAGATTTTCCTTTCGTGGAATAGAAAATTTTCAAAATAAGTACAATTACCGGAAAGTTCTTGATTGATCCAATTGTAATTTAACTGGTTGTACCTTCCAAAGGGATTATTATGTTTTTGCTAAATTTGACCATTTATGATTTTCTAATAAAACTCTAATCGTATTATACAAGTTCCAATAAATTAGAAACTCATTTCCAATGAGTTTATAACCATGAATATAAATTTTATATAACTAATAATTATTATATATATTATAATTATATTATATATGTGATATATATATATATATTTTCAATATTGAGAAGTGAATCTTCTTCTGTAGTTAATTTAAACTCTCAGAACGAGAGACTTCATAAAGTATGAAATACGGAATTCAATAAAACACAGAAAAGTAGGTATAAAACGTTTAGAGTTATTGTCCTGTTATGTTTAATGGACATTTTTGCGATTCCTTGAGAGCTCAATAATAAGTTTATTCTAATTAATTTCAAATAAAATCTCAACATTATTCTAAATAAATAATGAATATTACTATTAATCATTCTCGAATAATATTGTAATAATATAATAATACAAATAAAATAATTAATAAATTAAATAGAATATATTGAGATGAAAAAAAACGAAATAATAATAATAATAACAATTATTATAATAATTTAAAACGAATCATTATTTCCGATTAAATTATTATATCTCTTAATGATTAAATTAAGAATAAAAAATCGGAAATACAAAAAAAAATAAAACATTGTCTCACCATAGTGACCATAGTGTTGGCGCTATCAGTACTAGTGTTGATCGTGGTTTCAGAGGCTGTACTGGAACCCATGACCACGACCTTTGGTACCGTACGACAGCTACGACTTCCACCGGCGGATTTGAAGTGGAGCCTACGTAAAGCGGAAGCCGCATGCGAAAGTAAATCACCATCCTTTGAGGAAGAACCTTCTGAACCCCCATGACGTCCACCACTACCACGCGATGGCTGCGACTGCGACTCTCCTGAATCACACCCGGTACCCCGTGAGCTTCCTCCTCCTCCTCCTCCTTCTCCTCCTGCTCCTCCGCCGGCCCTCCCAGGGGAGCCACGATTCTCCAAACATCCCTGCGGACCGATTGGTTTTATATTTTTTTTTTTTTACTACGTATCTCTTTCCCTCTCTTTTTCTTTCTCTCTCTCTCTCTCTCTCTTTCTTTCTCTCTTTCTTCCTATTTCTATCTTTCTCTCAATCTCTATCTTTTTCTATTACTCTTTCTCAGGAGTTGAAAACAGTTATGATATCGGGTTCGATTTTTGAAATATTATTGAGAAATATATAAAATGTTGTAAATGTTATATAGAATAAGTATTATTTGATATTACTGCGAGATTTAAATTTAATATTGAATAACACTTCATTAAATATAATTATTTGCTGATAGAATAAAATTTGGATAATTAATCGATACCTGAGATAGTAAAGAACTTTTTAATAATTATCAATCTATACCAGGGTTTCTTAAACTTTTGTCATTCACGACCCCATTTATGATTGCGAGTTTCTTGACGACCCCATTTATGATTGCGAGTTTCTTGACGACCCCATTTATGATTGCGAGTTTCTTGACGACCCCATACAAATATTACTGCTGTCGGTGGAGATAGCTCAAAACCTTCAACAAATGCACGTGTCTAGACGCTGCAAGTCCACTGTATTCCGCCAACTCTAGTGATGTTATAAAATGGTATATATAAATATTTGACATTAAAATCTCTCGCGACCCCAGAAWTTTGCTACGCGACCCCGTTTGGGGTCGCGACCCATGGTTTAAGAAGCCCTGATCTATACTATTCATTTACTTTATTTTTCCATAGGAAATATTTAAAAATTTGCAATAATAAACGCATACGGTGTTATTTATTTTGATTGAATTTTATTTTATTGAAATGTACTTTTATATTAGTTTTAAGACCTTATTTTTTATTTTTATTAAAATAATGTTGTTAAAAAAATAGAGTTGAAATTTTTAATTAACTATTCAAAATATGGCTTTTTTTAAAACATTCGTAGATTTTCAACTGCAGTAATATCTATACTTATCCTATTTAATTGCTATATACATATTATAGTTTTTTTTCTACATCGATTTTGGTTGTGATTTCTTAAATATTGATATTACATCGGTTCAATATTAATTTTATAACTATTGTTTTTTCGGTTTTATATCGGTTTTGCGGTTAAGTTCAATACAGAACTGAAAAATAATTGTTGCAAAACAGTTATTGTTTGATTTGATAGAGAATAGATGCGTATGCTCTACAGTCTTTCTCCATATTGAATTTGGTTTCAATATTTAGAACATTGGTGGCATACTAGTTCTATAACTTTACGCTATTGTATTTGTTTCGTTTAAAAAAAAAAAACCGTAACAGTTATAAAACCAATATGGAATTTATACAACATCGGTTTCGAAGAAATCAAACCGAAAACTGATACGAATTAGAATTGTTACGTCTACAACATTTGTAACATTTTTTTTTTTTTTCAGTACTTTTTATTGTTTCAGTGAAAATCAATATGCATGCATGTGCCAAACACAGGCAAAAACAATTATCTCCATTTTGAATACATTTGAAACAATATTAAATGATAAAAGTGTTTATTGATAATAAATAATAAATTATACAATATAATGGTTTTTAATTTAATAAAGTTTTCTAGACTTTCTTTTCTTATTAAGGAGTTAATCGATTTTCCTAACGAGTGGCTCGTATAACACTTTGAACCAGTTATTTTCGAAACTGTTTTCACTCCTTTAGTTTTTCATGATTTCTAGTTCAATTTTTATTCTTAAGGAAGGTTACCTTTGTTTTTATGGTCACCCTTATTACAAACGACCGATCTTTTTAATGAGTAATCTTATCGCGAAAGGGATATTAAGACAATACGATGTTCTTTCATAACAGATATTACCGGTTATGAATTTTCTTATTTATCGATGATCCAAGTTGAGTGATATGAGAATTCCATATTACAAATATGTGACATATGAGAACATAAGATATTAACTTTTTCGAAAACAGATTGATTTAAAGTTTGCTAATTGCAGTGATTTTTGCGAATTTCTTTTCCCCTACGAATAAATCATCATAAATAAAATAAAAAATATATGTAACATTTCTAATCAAATAATATAGCAAATATATTTATAATGTATAATTGTTATATTCATAATTGGCCATTTTTTTTTTCTTCGGTTCATTCGACAATTTTTAAAGTATCGATTTTTATTTTTTAAGCAAGGTTGTGCAATTAATCAGGATTAATATTGTATTTAATATTGCGTATAGATCTACAAATGTATTTATTATATTTATACCAATTTTTCTAATAATAAGTATTAATTGTCAAATGTAGACAAAATTAAATCGAAAAATTAGAACATTCAAGATTATCCTAAGAATATTATAAAAGTATATATAAACAAATGGATCAGAATCATAATTTTTATATTCCCAATTATCTAACTGTATAATAGAAAAATTCGTTCTATTAAAAGATCCTAATTACAATCAAAATAAAATAATACAAATATTTATTATTGACTTATTAAACTCAACGATTATTATTTAATCCCATTTTAAATTATCGATCGTGCGTATTTAAAAGGTCGAATGTAATTTTTGAAAATTATTATAATATAATAAAGAAGATAAATCAGTCACGTGGAAAAAAATTTCTTTTTTCTTATCTGGTGTATTGATTATATCGAGGCTCGCATGAAGAAGATCAAAATCAAATTATTTACAATTGAAAAAAAAAAATGAAAAGTAAAGTACGAGGAAAGCATAGAGAAAGAAAGAGATAAAGAGAGAGAGAGAGAGAGGAAGATAGAGAGAGATAAAGAAAGAAATAGAGAGAAAGAGATAGAGAAAGAGAAAGAGAAAGAGAGAGAGAGAGAGAGAAAGAGAGAGAAAATGAATCTTCCTCTGTTCTCGATGCTATCGAGATAACCGTTTACGAGAAACCCGGAATGCGATTACCTTTTCGATTAAATGTCTCGCGAGCTGGATAGAACTATGCACGTGATTGGGTACCGCTATTAGCAAGAAACACGATTTCTTCCTTCCATTTCTTCCCTTTTTTTTTATGAGGCGTCCCGATAAATTCGCCATCTTCGAGACTAGCCGCTCCTCTCGTTACGAATGATTATTGTCATTCGACGTTTTACGATCTACGGAAACGGGACGTTTCGTTGGTTCGAAATCATTATTCATTTATTTATCGTTCAATGGTAATAATAATGGTAAACAATTATTAGTTGAAATGAACATTATGAGCTTAAAATGCTGTAAAGAATAACAATGAATTTCGTTAATTGCGGAATTAATTGAACATAAATCACGATACGTGTCGTATGGCGATACATATTCGTTTAATAAATAAAAATGCATTGTTATAATATATATATTTTATATTACACACATTTGATTACTCTTATGATGAAGTAAATTTTTATATTTTCTAAGAATTATTATTAGAAAATTAATAATCAAAATACGTTTTTAATAATATAAGCAATAATGTGTAACAAGCGTTCGACGATTTCTTAAACTTAATAATTATTAATTCGTGTAATATTAGTTTTATATATTAAAACTCTTTCCAAGAGGAACAAGAAAAAATGTGTACCATGAATAATTATTTTTCTCACGGGAAGATAAATAAAGAATACGAACGATGATTTTTCGAGGTACACAAAAGAGCAGATAGAAACGTAATAGAATTTTCTCAACAAAATAGAACGAAATAAATGGAAAACAATCAACAAGTTCCCGGAAGTATTGCAAATTCGTTAAATTCCGAAAAAAAATTACAAAAGCTGCAGTTCCTTCAAACACAACGTACCAAAAATAAAATATTTCTCCTCTTCTGACGATAAAAATTTATTTCTCTTCCTGCATTTATCTCCTGGGGGATGAAACATGTGCGGAATATTTAAAGAGAAAGAACCAGAGAGAAACAGAGAGAGAGAGAGACAGACAGATAGAAAAAGAAAGAGAGTGAGAAAGAGAGAGAGAGAGAGAGAGAGAGAGAGAACCACTCGTGATCGATTAAGTTCATCCGTGCCATTACGTAATATTAGTCATTATCGGTTAAGTAAATAAACAATCTAGGTCATGCGTAATTAATACCCGTCAAAATACATGATGATATGAATACATACCCGATATGAATACATTATGAGGACACACATAAAATGTATTGCGAGTGATAGACCGGGTCATCAACGAAATGTATTTCTCACACCACACCACCACCCACCATCCCCCTCCACCCTTCCGCCATTGAACCCGTCTTCTTTCTTTTTTCCACTACTACTAACCCAACCCCACTTTCCCCCTACTCATTCTTCCCTTTGTTCAAAAGTATTCGATGAGAAAGTAACAAACTGTCTTCCTCGTTGGAGAAAGCAATCAAAAAATTGTCCCAGGTCGCTAATTTGAACGATGCCTTTTCTATATTTTTTTTTTCTTTTCACCCATCTATAAGTATCATCCCTTTACTTTTCTTTCCTTCGCTAACCGCTTGCATACTTTGTTGTTGTTTTTCTGTTCTACCGAATGTAAACTTTTCGCGAAATGAGAATACTCTAGTTTTAGTTTGGAAGAAACACGTAACATTGCATTCAATGGATGACCCGACGTTCTCAAGTATGTTCTGTTGCCACGAAAAGATTGAAAAATGTATTCTCGGAACGATGTAAAGAAGAAGAAGAACGATGTCGAGAAAAATAAAGGGAATACGAGAGGGAGAGAGAGAGGGAGGGGGAGAGAGAAAGAAGAAAACTTTTCAAGGCATCTATCGAAAAAGATGAAAGTGCATTTGCTTAATGAGTATCCGATACTCTTCGTTAATAATAATAATAGTTTTGGTCATGACTTTTCGTCTTACATTTCGAACACGAGGAAAAAGTTACATTCTAAAGTTCTCAGCTTTTTTATCCCCCCGAACATATCTCGAAACGATGTGAAGCCAAAAAGAGAAAAAAAGATAAAAAATGGATAAGAGATTTATTGGAAGTGGAGAAAAAGGATTGAGCTTTCGGAATATTATCTGACAAATATTGACCTTCGAAGATAGGATGGAATAGAAAATGTGTTCAAAGTTGATATTTCTTCTTATCGATCTAATCTCACACTTGGATTTTAAATTGCCGTGTAGAATGTTACATTTAAAATAAAAAAAAAGAAATTCATATTAATATTTGGATTACGATATTTTTCTCGCAATTAAGATTTTACGAGTAATTTTTTATAATTTTTATTTTCTTTTTTAATGTAACACGAACATTTGAATGTAAAAACGTAAAAAATTTGTACAGTTAACTCTTTATGATCTTATATGACTTAGAAACTCACATACAAATATACTTAGATTGCTTCTAGACAATATATTCGACGAGTACTTTTAATCGTGATAATTTTACGCTAAAATTTTATTTTAGAAACTAGTTGACTCTTATTCGTTGATTGAAACGAGTACGTTTTACGATTAAAAACAGAATTCGAAATCAGAACGTAATATGGCAGTATAAAAGGATTAGATATATGGATACGTATTTCGTTTGATCATTCTTCTAATGTCGTTATGTTTTATCACGAGAATTTCAATATTTCCAAAGTGGAATATGACGATGTTTTTTTTATATCATTAAAATCTAAAACGAATGAATGATATAGCAAAGTAATATAAAAAACTATGATTCTATTTATACATATTAGTTATTCTTATCTATATTTTATAGTAATAGTATCTAATAAATATATTTTTTACTTTGTATTTTTATGATGTAAAAGAATATGAAACGAATATTTTGTATTAATTATTATTTTTTATATTTACAGTATAACATTGACTCCGTATTATAGCAATATGAAGAGAGAAAAAAAAATTACATATTTAGCGCTATTATAAGAAAATAATGTTCATTAAAAAGAGCTTCGTTATTTTTATTATTTTTAAAAAATACGAGAAAAAAAATTCGTTTTTAATGATTTTTATCTTAAGGTTTTTTTAATTATTACTCATCAGATATCATATCATTTTAATGAAAATCATGTGTCATCCTATTATATATTCTAATCTATTGTGAAACTAATAGATGCGGTTATTAATAGGAGATTTATATTAATGCTACGAATGCGTTTGAATTATGCACGCATGTCCATACTCACACACCTACAAATCGGTAATAACGCGTGATGCATACATAGTTATAAAGCGTACGTTAGGTAGCCGAGCGCGTAATATAGTTTTCCACCTAATTAGAATGTAATTTCGTCAGTAGATGTAGTGTACGCTTTACGATTAGTAGGATCAAAATTGGCTTTGCCGAAGATCCATTTAAAAGCTTTGGTTATTTGATATTTCATTTATTTATATTTTATTGTACAAATCATTTCATTTATATTTTTACACGTCTAACAAAATATTGTTCGAAATTTGTACATATTCCGGGTAATTGGTATTCACGATTTATAATAGATAATAAAATCATAGAAAAATGAAAATAAAAAGAAAATAAAAAAGAAAAAGAAAATTTAAAAGTATTTTTCTCGTAGGTAAAAATCAATGCACGATTTGTAATTTCCTTTATCTAATTTCGTTCTATTTACTCGACAAATATTGCAAACGTCTTTTTACAAAATTTTCTTTTAATACCTCTTTGAAAATATACGTATGGAAATGTTTGGTTACGTTTACATAAAGCCGTGGCAAATAAACTCGCTCTCTTTCTTTTATTCTTTTTCTTTCTTCCATGAACAAATCAGCAACTATTTTTTATTTTTTTTTTGTTTTTCATTTTATTTCAAGAACATCCCAAATATTTTCTCGCGAATTAGCATTGCTACGTTTAAATGTACTTTTGTAAATCTTTACTAAGAGAGTTTCTCTCTTTCTTCATTTTAAATAATATTTTAATGAATTATGTAAAGGAAATTCTTTCAGAACTATTTCTGCAAGATTATGTGAATAAGGAAGCAGTAAGCCAAACGGTTGTTCATAATTTCGAAACTCGTCCACGTTCCTACTGATCTTTTACTAATCCGATTTAATGCTCTTAACTTTATGAAAGATTTAAAGTGTTTATAAGAAATGAAAGAGTATTACGATCCTTAAGAGAGAAAAAGAAAAGGAAATATAATAAAAAAAGTTGGAAGTATCATTTATTACTTAAGAGAAAAAATTTCCAGTAATTAAGTGTACGCGTTTTATTAATATACGTATAAGTAGGAGTTAACAAAAAAAAAAAAGTTATAATATAATATTGGTTTCGGATTTTGAAACAATTAAAAGTTGGTTATAACTTTCCTGGAAATAATGATTCACGTTTATATCGGTTTCTTAGTATTTCATCGATATTTTATGGTTTCCATATTAGTTTTGTAACTATTTTTCAATTTTGTATCGGTTATAGTTTGATTTTCCTAATTTTTTATTCATTTATTTGATTATTATTTTAATATTAATATCAGAGGAGAACCGGTGTATATCCTAAGCCTAATGGTAATCGATACAGAACAGAAAAATAATAATTAATAAAACCAGTATGACACTGACAAAACAACATCAATCTTGAAATCCTAGAATCGTAACCAATAACTTCAATGGATAGAACAGTTATAACATTACTTTAGTATTCATAGAATTTTTGGTCAGAATCAATGTATAAAAGTTAGAAAAAGTTATTTTCGGAACTAATTTAACCACTATGTATACAGGGTGGATGTAAGTTTATATGAACATTTTTCATCTAATTGACCTGCAATAATAAATAATATAAGTTTGGTCACTATGTATATGAATAAACGAGAAAATAAAATCTAATAAACACGATCTAACTAATTATAATTCAAGGAACGTTTTCAAAAATTATTCTCATTTTTATTTGTGTTATTCTCTCTCTCTCTCTCTCTCTCTTTAACTTTGTCATTCTCTCGTGGGTGAGAAGTTATCGCGAAAGTTAGGCGCGTAAAGACCAAGACTATTAAGTCAAAATGGATTCTGTGCTGCCGAGCAACTAATTCCAATTAGTTATAGGGACTTCTGTTGTCTTGCCAGTGACGTTGTTGCCTATCTAAACTAGTTATGCTTTCCCTATGTTCTCGGTTTTAACTGTCACAACGATTGAGAAGACATACTAAATGTTTATCGTGACTAAGGTTTATCTAATTGTAAGTTTCGTTAATCGATTTACTTTAATCCCCTTTCTAAACATAAAAAAGAATTTCTTTTATATCTTTTTCTTTTTCTTTTCGTGATCAATTTATTTGTCGTGTCTATAGTAATAATAAGATTTACGTTGAAATAACGTGCTATGCGTGTCGATTGTTATCTGCTTCTTGTGTGAAAATAAGTTATAATCGGTGTTATCTGTAATCGATACTTCAGTATGTCATGAAAAAATAAATATGAATATTATTATATATTGATCAAATTTTTTTCTTATATATTTTAATTTTTATTCATTCACAATTAATGACAATCTAATGTCAATACGAATAATAATAAAATAAATTTTTTATTGGCTTTTTAAAAAGTATTATTTACTTATTTTTTCACAGATTTCCGAAATGAAAGCAATAATAAAAGTAACTTAAATTTTATTTAAAAATGTTCCAATAAGATAGCAATAATTGGCGAAAATGAAAACCATGTTAGCGAATGTAAACCAATATTGGTTAGCCATGTCGTAAGAAATGAACAGTGCTATTTTATGTTATAAAAAAATGAATATTGAAATTTATTTCTCTGTACAAAGTGATGCATATAAAAATTTAATATAATGTACCATGTAAATAGTTTGTACAAGAATGATTTCAAGTAATAACTCGTTTCGATTGGTTTCTTTTTTTTTTATTAAAATCATCTTTTTGAAAATTAATGAGAAGTGAAAGACATCGAATACGTTGTATTGTACACAAATACAATATTTTGAGGTGCAAGAGAATCAACGAAATCAGTTGTGTTTGATTAACCCGAATATTTGAATACATAACACCAAGTATTCAATATACCGAGAGTTGTAAGTAACTAATAACTGAATCATCATCAATTGCAACGATTAATCCAACGATTAAATACAATTTTACATTGACTTTAAAAATCGACAAAAAAAAACAATTTTATATCATTTCTATAACGTTTGCTTTCATTCGAAAATCGTTTGGAAATGAAATCGAACGGATAAGAAAATCCTTAGAAATGAGGTGCATTTTTCGAGTAGGTTGGTACCGTGCCGTTCGTGAAAATAATGCGACCGGAATCGTTTCGAGAAAGTCATTTGAATTTCCTTGAAGGGAAAGTAAATTTGAGAATGAAATTATCGCCCTATCTCAGTCATCCATTTTTCTACGTATACCTTTACCCGTTCTCCCTCGGGCGGCAATAATCGCTAGGATTTCATTTAAATTCGATTCAACGTGAATCTCGATGCATTTAAATCTTCAAGCAGTAGTATCAAAATCGAATTCAATGAAGTATCGTAAACTAGATTTACGTGGGACTTTTTTTTTTATCATCGTCGGTTGTATCCTTTCAAAAGTGATTTTCTTTTCTTTTTTCTTTTTTTCTTTACTTTTCTTTTCTTTTCTTTTTTTCTTTTTTTTTGTTTTTAATCTCTTTTTCGCGTTCTTTTTTATTTCCATCGTATTCTACTACTTTACTATAACGGATTGAACCCTTCAGAAACAAATTGTCTTTGTAGTTTTCTGCCCTCTCTTGAAAATCCAGGGATAAAAGTCCATGGGACAAGTCTTACCCTCGGATTAATGGCCGACCAACGACCCTGTGGGATTTTACGAATCTTCTTTTCACGAGTATTGTGCGAGTTCTTTCGTGAAACGTTCGAAATTCACATGGTAATCCCTAACGGAGAAGTAATTGTCATTACGTAAAGTCAATTTTCACCTTGTCAAATTGTCTTTTTCTTTTTAATCACACATCTTTGATTAACCATCAAAATTAATATTTTTTTAATGAATATTTAAGCGTAAGTACTTAAATAACATATGCATACTTATAAAAGTGGTCTTAAAATTAATCAAAAATGTATAAAAATTCAATAAATTATTTTATCATAAGTAAAAACGTAATATTTACAAGGAAGAAATCACTAATTTCGATTACTTCGATAATCACGGGTTCGTAAATCGATCGTAGATAAGTATAGAATGTTCTTCTCTGTTTCGATAACATTTGGTAATGTGGTTCACCTCGACAATTCCTATATTGTCTTTCAAGAGAAATCATCAATGTGGAAACACGAATGCGAATATAATTAATGAAGCTGGAGAGCTTCGTTAGCGTCGATGAGTATTATTAGTCGTTATTTGACAAGTACGCGTGTACAGTTATGTCATTGTTTTCTCTTGGCTATTGGCTACACATCCATGCTTGATGAAACAATTGACCCATTTCATCTTTTATTTCCGACGCTTGATCTCATAAATAAAAGCAACCTGTAGTCAGTCAATCAGTCAATTTGTTACACCTGCGTTCGTTTTCTTTTCTATCAACGTCGACAGTGTATAAAATAAAAAATAAAATACAATTGCAACAAAGAAAAAGGTTACTCTGGTACTTTATTCTCTCACTCTCTCTCTCTTTTCCTTTTTTTTTGCTTTCTGTTTTTGTATTTTCGTTTGTAAAATTGTGTTCGAGAAGAATATTTTCTTTCTTACAAATTTTCCATTTTTAGTTTTATAATACTTATATATGAATATTTTATGAGTATTATTTCTGGTATCAAGAAGAAACTTGATAACCTCGAGGCAACCTCCTGGCAATTGTAATTTATTTCCTTTCTATGTCTCTATGAGACTCCTGGTGCTCGTCCTACTGTAACATCCTCCTTAACTTTTCGCAATGTTAAAATCATGCTCAGACTGTGCAGTGGTTTTCAAAGATTTTTGTATATGCAAATATATATATTTATCTTTCCCTTCCCCCTCCCTTTTCTCTCTCTTCTATTTTATTTTGTTCTCTTTTACCATCTCCCTCTCCCCCGTTTCTCACTCTCTCTCTCTCTCTTTTTCCTAATTTCGACTTCATGATAAAAGAGACTTAAAAATGAGGAGTCGTGCTGCTTTTTTTCTCGAAACCTCTATTTTCTTCTTTCGCTAGCATATTTAATAACTAATTATATCGTAAAATCTCTCTACCTCCTCTCTATCTTTTTCTATTTCTATAACTATAGGTAAATAAATGATTGAACAAGTAACTGCATGACATAAATATAAAAAATTCAAGCATGGCTATGTTAAAAGATGCCGTAGCAAATAATTTGAAAAGAACAGGATTTTTCAAGTTTAAAGGATTAGATGTAGTCAGAGGCATGATAAAATGAATATTTTAAATAATTTTGTTCAGACATTTGTCAGATTTTTTCTTTTTGAAAATTCTGACTACCCTTAACCGTTGAATTATTTCATTACAAGCAAAGTCGATATCAGACTCTTGAAAATTAGCTTAATTCGCTGGTTTTACTTAAAAACACGTTCGAAGTTCTTCTTCTCTTCTTCCTTGTCCTCTTCTTCCTTATCCTTTTGCTTCATGCTGAAAGAGAAACTTCCCGAGGCGTGTATAAGCCAACGTAATTTATTGTTTCTCTACGAAATTTACACTACTACTGGTACTATAATAAAGATTGTATAATGGAGTTACTCAGCTTCTGTTACAGTAATAAAGACTGGTACGATAAAGTTAAAAATATGAGTTTGAAAAAAGGGGTAAGGAAGGGAGAAAGGAAATATATACAAGCAAGACGTATATAAGTATCAGGTAGGTAGAAAATTTAAAATAAAGAAATAAATGAGATTTAAATTTGAATTAATATTTTCGATGATGAAGCATCAACTTCTATTATATTTTCTTCACTGATTCTTTCAAATTATCTAATCAAATATTCTTAACAAAGTGATAGTATACTATCCATCGACAATACTGCAACCTATAATCACGATTACTTTATTGGTTGAAGTTAAACGTAAATAATTAATAATGGTATATATACAGTGGTTCATGAAACTATTATAATGCTCGCTATTAAAATTTGCAAGAATAAAAATATGCATGTTAGGTTTAAGTTCTGAAAGTAATGGTGTAATTATTATAAGCATCTTATTACTGATAAGAAATATCAAAATAATTTCTATAATACATTTAACGACTAAAACAAGTGACGAAATTTGGAAATTTTTCGAATATAATAATTTACATTGTATACGAAATCTATGTATTTCAATTAAAAATTTTTTTTTTTCTAAAATGTTATATAGTACCTAGAGAATATTCATATTCACGCACACACATGGATAAAATAAATAGCTCGAAACTCAAAAAGAAGGTCAAACAAAATACACGATTATACGAACTTTTTTAATTTAGTTTTGCTGTACATAAAGTGACCCTACATGTTTAATACATCTTGCACATATCAAATATATATAGGTGTGTATATATGTACAAACGCATTTATGGATAAATCTAGTTGGACTAATTACTAACAAGATCATCCTATGTAATGAACGTATCAATTAATAAAATACTTTCGATGTTGACATGCGTCAGAAAATAACTATATTTTGTCGATAATTAACATTCGTTCGTCAAATGTCATATAAAGAGAGATAGAAACAGAAAGAGAGATAGCCAGAAATATATAATTAATCATAGAAATGTGTAATATGTTAACACCTTTGAAGTTAAATAATCTATTTTGTACTAATAATAATGTTATGAAGTTTTTAATAACTACGAAGAAATGAATATATGTTTTATGAAGTAAACAACAAATTAATGGAAAGTTCTTCTATTGCAGCACAGATATAAATTCAAAATAAGAATTTGTTTAAAAGTTCTGTATTTAAACATATTTTATATATATAATACATAAATATCTTCATAATTAATTTGTAAAACATTTCGAATGTTTAATATCATTACTTTAAAAATAATCCAATTTAAAAAAATCCAATTTAAATCCAATATCCAATTATAACAAAAAAAGTGTTAAAATGTTTATTTTAACTTTAACTTTAACTACATATATAAAACTTATGCACTTACATTGCATCGAATGATACTTTCATGAAGGTAATTAAAACGAAGAAGATTTAGCTAACATAATATTGAGTTATGTTAGCTAATAGGATAAAGAAAAATTGATGAAGAGCAAAGCTTACAAGTTGTCATCTACGATAACTAAATGGTTGTTGCTTAGTCATTACGATTTCTCACAACGTAACACGAAGAGTTCTTAATTGGCTTGTTAGTAATTAATCTGGAGTTGGCAGAGCTGTTAATAGTTGTGTCTATCCTTCATTCCCTTTTCCTCTTTCTCTCTTTCTGTCTGTCTACCTGTCTGTCTGTCTTTCTCATTCTTTCTTTCTCTCTCTCTCTCTATCCTTCTCTTTCCCTAGTCTTTGTCCAGGATATCCATTGTTGCGGCTTGCAAAGTTAACCTTTAACCTCTTACTCTATTGTTCGTTGTTATATGCAGAACGTGTTTCAAGATGCGAAGTAAAGTGTAAATCTACGAGTAGACTTTCTACCCCTAATAATGCATTTGATCGAATTATGAAGTCATATGATACTATTCATAAAGTTAACTCTCTTTTTTTTTATCTAATATAAGTCTCAATGCATTTTAAAATGAGAAGATGGAATAAAGTAATCTAGCTAGTATTTTAAATCATTACTGACAATTTTGATATTTTTATTGAAATAAAAACTATATGGGTTTTATTTTTTCTTTTTATGAAAAGAAATTTTAAAATTTTTAATATAAAACTGTAAAGAACTTAAAAATGAAATTTATTTAAGAAAAATAGTAAATGGAAATAATGACAGGAAGATTATAGATTGATTAGAAAAGTTAAAAAAAAAAAAAAAAATATTAGGAAAAACGTAAGAGAAATTAAATATGCAGTGAAAGATTTGAGACTAACGAAACTGCCAAGATTAGGATATGATTAGGATAATAAAAAAAGGATCAGAAACTTAAAGAGCTTATAGTACTAACAAGGATTAAAATTAGGACCTATGTTGATAGGAAATTATTGAGTTCTATATAAGTTTTTATAGTTATAATAATATAAGCCCTTTAAGTTTTGGGCCATTTTTTTTTATCATCCTTCATATACAAGGTATTTTGAATAATCTGTTTTCTCTTATATCATATTAAATATTAAACTTAGTAAAACCTTAACTAAAATAACATTTAAGGTAATAAATTATGTTTTTGAGAAAATGAACGAACTATTAACATAATTGAGAAAAGTTATGATATACCACATCATGGTTTAAATGAAACATAGTTTTGTTATTGTCCTTATTATTGCATAAAGTTAAGATTACATCTTGTTATAAATATTTTGCGAAATACTAATATTTAAAGATTTACGTTGGTTAGAATAAATTTCATGCAACATTATATAATACTGTATAGAAAACAATGAATGTATTAAAACGTATAAAATAATTATATCATATTTTAATATCTTATCAATTATTAATAATGGCAAATTCATTTCAATAAAGATGTAATCCATATTTCATACAGGAACAACAACAACAAAAATAGACACGTTTCATTAAAAATAATCATATATGAACTCTTTTCAATTATATAAAATATATGAAAAATAATAAAACTTAGATTTACCTGAATTATACAATTGAACTTTGATATATCCACGTATCCACATATATGTATATCACTCGTCAAAAGTATATACACCAACGCACAAATGCATATCACTCGCCAACAATATATACACTCGCGCACATATGCACATCACTTGTTGTATAGGAATAAAATACGCACACGTATACGCAAAATATATTTCATACGTATCTAACATCGGTCTTACATCTCTCGGCGTTCAACATAGACTGACAATGTGTATGAAAACGACAATGTAGTAGACCGGTAACGAATGGTAAACACGAATGTCAAAATGTACGGCAATGAGATTCTTAATAGAATAAAAACAATAATCGTCGAATATAACAACCGGCCGAAGAATGAGATATGTATATATAAACAAAACATTGAACGACTGACAAACCTTTTTTTTTTGATAAGATTAACCTCTACTCACCGCTTCTTTCTCAGTCGTCGTTCTTCTCAGTTTCCGAACAGACGTGTTTATCCGCGTATTACTGTATTATCGTATTATACATTTTTTTCGACTCACTTATCTTCTCATTTACATTTAATACACTGTTTTATATCCACTTTTTTAATGATACTCTATATATAATAATATTTCAATAATATAATTCACGTTAGATTTGTATTTCATTTTATATACGATACTAATTATACACGAATGTACATATTGTATCTATATTATTCTTTAACACTACACATACTCGCGCACATATGCATATTATATAAATATCACAAAACACGCACACGTATACGCGAGATAAATTGGATACTTTTGTAATTTTATTTTTATATCTCTCGGTACTCGCGAATTGGACTAACAATTAGTATGAACATAAGAATGCAATATATTACATCGACATTGAACAAATTTTTTATTGGTTATAATAATAATCGCGATTGATTTAATTAATTTGTAGAATTAAGTTAGTTTCTTTTGTTTTGGCGTTCGGTTAAGACGGTATCGTATATAATTATACTTCACAATTAAATATTAATTATTACATCTAATTATATATCTATATTTTTCTCTTTCATCTGTATTTATACAAATTCTAACAGGTAATGCGCTCAGGTACGGTAAATAAATAATAAATTAAAGATTATGTATGTAAGAAGAAAAGAGAGGTTCAGTTTTTCGGCGTGTTAAATGAAGTGAAAAAAAGTGTAGTTACTTTATTCGCGTGTGCTGTGTGAAAGAAGAAAGTGACAATAAATTCTGTTTATAATTGTCAAATAGAAAAATTGAATGTCGCGAATTATGAAATGTGAAAAGTGCAAGTGAAGTGATTCTCCGATGTAATGAATTTTTGGGATACGTAAACGAATTTTAAGAGTAAAGACGATAGAAAATGATGCAACCTGGACGACGAAAAATGAAACGAAACATTCAACCGGTGAGTGTAAAATAAAATCAATATAATTATTAAAAAAAAAAAAAAATAAAAAATTTTATTAATTATTAATAAAATTATTAAATTGAAAAATAATATTAAATAATATTATTGAATAATACTTTCTTAAAAATGTGAGAAATATTTTCTAAAAGCTTTCTCAAGCGTATCCGTTAAACACACGAAAAGGTAAAATTAATTAAAATCATTATAACAATGGATTTAAGCGACTGTGTATAACATACATATGTACACACATACATATACGTACACACATACGTATACTGGAACGATTCGTTGTGAAACAATTAAAAATTTCTCTCCGAAATGTTCGTTCTCGCGTTATAAAAGTAAAAAAAATAATCATTTCTATTTTCTTCTCGAATATTTTCAAATGAAAATAACTCGTGAGAAATATTATTGATGAAAATATTAAAGGAAATAAAATTAAAGCATCTTCTTGCTATACATAAAGTTTTACGAGAGTTTTAAATTGAATCTTATGTTAGATGATACGGCTGAAATGATGTTGACCTAGAGAGAAAGAGAAAGAAAGAGAAAGAGAGAGAGAGAAATAAAAAGAAAAATACTTTTTAGGATGGTACATGCTTGTGCCGTTGCAATTTGCGGATACATAAAATGTTAAGGGTTAATCATCTAATCTTAACTTGGTACTAGTTTGTCTAAACTTTTCGATCGGTGTACCAGTTATATGTTGGTTGGTTGCTAAGGGTAGGTCAGGGACATGACTATAGTTCAATATTCGCTGGTTCATCCCTTTTATTTAATACCACTCTCTTTGTTTCTCTTTCTCTTTGTTAGTCCAATGCTTCAAAAATTCAAACAATTTCCATAGAAATGAAAATACATTTGTCCATTTTAAATTTATTTTTCAATTTAATTTCCGAGATATTGTATTCTCATATTATATACGCGAATAATTTTATTTATTTGTTAAAAATATTTAATAGTTACGCGAATAAATTAATATTCATTAATTTTCTTTTTAAATTATTTTAATAATATATTTATAGATAGATAATCAATTAAATTGTTAATGTCTTGACAAATCAATAATTTCATAAATAACATTTTATTTATATGTTTTTTCTCTTTCTTTTATATCCATTTATTTTCTTTTTTTGTTTTTGTCTTTATTCGAGTCTAAATATTTTCACGTGGAAAATATTTTCGAGTTATCGAAATACCTATCTTCTTCTTGTCCCAAGAATTTAAACCGATCGAGCAATAATGCTAATTCACGAAGAATTTGAAAAGAGGGGTTGTTGCATCTCTCGACGTGCCATGCGTCCTCGACAAATTTCGTTTTATCGAGAGAAAATTGCTTTCAGAGTTGCCATGCGATTCGTCCAGAAACTACTCGCGTAAATCGCATTTAAATCAATTCCGTGTTATAAACTTTCTCGGGTTTGTTCTCGTGATATCTAAAATCGAAATACTTTTTAATACTTTCAACTTGTTTAACATATATGCGAAATGTAAAGAGAAATTAATCAATTAAATGATTATAAAAAATATTAAAAGACACGAACACATACAAAAGAAAATAATGAAAATTTAATATTTTCATCTAATTGTGAGAGAAAAGATCGCAAAAATATTGTACTTTACCAACTAAAGTGTAACAATTTAAAGGAAAAAACTATTGTACAATGTATTATTAATATAAAAAAAAAGAAAGAAATTTTTATTAAAATCGTAGTTTTAAAGATATCTCTTAATATTGAAAAGATTATTAATAGGAATTAGAGAATCAAATGTCTCATTAATTAAAGAAAAGAAAAAACAAATAGTTATTTAATATATCTTGATATTAAAATAAAATTAAAAAGAAACGTTTGATTTTGTAAATTTAAGTTGGAAATAACAAAATACAATTTCAAAAATGAACAATCTCTTGATTGATATATTACGATATTCGTTACGATATAAGATTTGGTAATTTTGATTAAACGCAGGATAAAGATTACTCATAATAATTGTTTTAATCGAATTCAATGAAAATATAAGAAATGTATTTAACCAGAACGTTTAAAAAGTTGTATTATTATAATTTTAGAGAAAAAAAAAGGGTAAAAGAAATAACTATATATCGGTTTTCAATATTTAGTTTGAAATGTGTTAATCTATCACAATTTCTAATCGCAATTTCATCGAACGAAACAGGTACCTACTTGAATGGGCCGACACTAATCGTTACGCTCGTAACTCGAACCCAAGCTCGCGTGTTCTCGCAAGCGTATGGCTCAGCAAAGTGCATTCAGGGCATGTCGTAATGCCTAAGTTGAAGGCAAACAACGAAAAGCGGAATGGTAACAGCATAAATGGAACGATAATAACGGTAATACGATACGGTCATAAACCATAAACATATTTAACGTTAAATATTTATTGCATCCTATATATTCGTACGTAATGCAACGGTATAACACGATCAATTTAATATTGTATTATATACATTTAAATGTTTATTTTATAATTTTAATTATCTTTCATAATGTACAAATAAGACCATGATATGCTAGTACATTATAATAATAATAATATATCAAATTTAAGTTAATATTGAAAAATGATAATTTCAAGTATTTTCAGATTAAATAAATTTGTTATATTATTTTACGTTGTGATATATACAGTGAGTTACATAAAGAGTAACAAACAAAAATTTAATAAATTCATTTATCGGTTTTATCGGATGTTATTTAAAATTATATATATATATATGACAATATTATTTAAATTATATACATTTAACTAAAAAAATAACAAATTAAACGTATCTCGATTTAAAATTAAACATATGTTCCAAAAATATTTACATATACAGGGTGTGGAAAAAAGGGTTTGATATTTTAAAAGGTTTATAGTATACTCACTCAAATTGCACAATTAAATATAATTATACGATAATCACTTGTATATATAGTATGTGTAAACACTACTGCATACAGTAGCCAAAAATCTTTTACTTACCTTCTAATATTAACAAGAAAACAAAAATGATTAAAGTTCATATTGAATATACACAAAGGAATTACAAATATCGTATTTCTTTTTTTATCACCCCCTGTATACAATTAAATAATTAATCGAAGAATAGGAATATAAAAATTATTCTATAGGAAGTTATTAGAAAGACGTATAAAAATATAGAATATTTTAACGATAAGGTAAAATATTCAAGAAAAAAAAAAGGGGGAAGACAGATAGAAAGATAGTGAAGAAGTTTTTCCTTTTGCAAGGGTCACTTTAAAACGCGAGAAAAAAATCTCATGTGGCTCGTCGAAACGACGGTTCGTTTTCATTTACATGACCTCGATGAGATTTATTATTCATTAGGATACCTTGAACTTCTTGGACATCCATTAAGGGATCTCTTTATAAGCTGTTCGATTAATCACCATGCTTCTTGTATATGAAATGAGTACGGTACGTAGGATATTAAATGGTAAGAAATTACTATTCGAATGCATTCTCTTTCTCTTTCTCTCTCAATAAAAAAAATTAACTATTTCCTTGCTATATTATCAACGTCATTACAATACCACTATTGATGGAACAACAACAACAACGTGCACGATTGTTATATCATTAAAAACGAATTACGGAATAAAACATTGCTAATAATATAATAATTGATAAATAATAAATATTACAAGATTGTTTAGTTGTCTTACTGGCTGGTTGTGTATCAAGTATGTTTAACAACAGTTTATCAATGATCCTTAATTAAGGACAAAGTTCAGTTGTAGCAATATTGGTCATTAATTAAACATCAGTTCGAGTGATCGGTTGTTTGATCATCTCTCAAGAAGATGACTGTATATAAATACTCTTATAGATCATGACCAATTCAATTTGAAATTGATTGATACATTTGTTTGAATGTATTAAATAATGATCGTTAAAGACCGAATCTTATCAAATGATACCGATGAGATTTTCAATTTTCATTTCGTCTTTAAAAAGAATTGTATAGTTATTTAATAAATGATATTGTTGAAATCATTGCGAGAATAATAAATTTAAAAAAATAGAGAGAAACTAAAATTGCTATAAAAAAAAAGAAACTCATTCCTTAAACTTAAATCATGGGTTAGTTAGTTATTTTCATGGCACATACATATACTACACAATTATAACCGGTCTTGACAAATATTTGAGTTCATAAAAAAAAGTAATTAAAATGTTTATATGAAATATTATTAAATAGAATCAAATAAAATTAACAAAGTGCATATTTCTCGTGGGTCACCATTCTTCGATCAACGTTCACATAAATCATAAATAAATACATCATAAAATATAATAAACTAGCATCACCAATAAGTTTAGATTCAATTAAATTATTTTTGTTGTATTTTATATTAAAACATTGTGTTAAAAGATAAACAACAAAAATAATCAGTGAGCGATCACGTGATTGATAGGGAAGAAAAAAAAAGTATGTATAAAAAATGGGGGAGAAAATGTAGAAGAAATTGTAGAGAAGAAAAAAGAAATGAGAATGTAAAGAATAGAATCAACACGAAAAGGTAAAAGAGAAAATAGGTGGGAAAGATTTTTTTGGATAAAAAAGAAAAGTATCTTTCCATCGTATATTTCGACTAAAGTATCGAACGTAGTAAAGTTACTCACGTGAACCTTATGTTCGGGGGTAGAGGGTAGATTCGGAGTATTTGGCAGAGAGCCCCCCGTGGGGGCGCAGTGCCGCAGCCGCGCCAGGGCCGTACGAAGTCCCTCCGTCACGAGGCTCTTTTATTTATTCTCCTTCTCTCGGTTTCGCCTTCGCCAATGCCAACGACGGTTTCAAAACTCTCCTCTCGCAATGGCAGCAGCCTCGACGATTTCCTTTTTCCAACTGGATGTCCCTGACCCGAGTGATTTCACCCTTGTGACGACTCTTCACGAGGACCATTTCACGCTCGACGTGAACTCGAACGTTCCAAGACTATGTCTGATCTCGATAACATTTACCCTTTCTTTCTTTCTCTCTCTTTTTTTCTCTTACTTACTCTCTTTCTCTTTCTCTCTCTTTCTTCTTCGACTTAGATCTTTTTCTCTTCGTTTTCTCTTTTATTATAATTATTATTCTCCTCTCGTTGAAGTTGGAACAGTATGACTTTTCCTCTTTCTTGCCTTCTTAACGTTCTTATCTATTTCACTGTGCTCTTCTCCTTTAAAGGACTAAAGAACGACGAAGGTCCTTCCTCTTAGTCAAAAGGAAGGGGACCTTATCAGCCCTTTTACAATGCCCTGGGTGCCGATGGAATTATTATAAATTTCGTCTAACGAAAGGCACTCTTCTTTCCCTTTCTATCCCTCTCTCTCTCTCACTCTCTCTCTTTCTCACTTTCTTTCTTTCTATCCTTTTTCCTCCCTTCCTCTTAGTTTCTGCCTCCGGCTTATTCAATTATTTCACTTCTACGAGGTACCACCGCCGTCGAGACCGCCACCGTGAATCCCGGAACGAAGATTAAAGTGCTTTTGGCGATTATGAACGATTTAGGTTAAGTATTTTCCCGTTTTTTCTTTTTTTTTTTTTTTAAGTTATTCCCCGTCTTTTTCTTTTTTTCTTTCCCCCCTCCCGCCCCTTCCTTCGTTAGTTCGTTCCTCCTTCGATCGGTTTCACGCGAAAAACAAACAAAAAAATCCTCTCTCCTTCTCTCGATTCTTATTTCCAAATCGTTCGTATCTCCGTTTGATTTCGTAATATCATATTTTTATATTTTCAATTTATTTCTCATATATATATATAGTTTTTCTTTAACTCCTTCTTATTATTTTCTTTTAATTCGACATCGAAGACAGGCTATCGAGCGGGTTCGCAAGCTTCTGAAACAGAAAGCAGGATCCGTCGTGAGGAAATTGTATCGACGTGCCTGAGATTCCTTCGTTGGTTCCCCCCTACCCTCCCGAACCCTCCCCCTCGCCATCACCCACCACCACCCCTCACCCCCCTATCTCTTTTTCTTTTTTATTTACTCTCTTTCTTTCCCTCTCTCTCTCTCTCTCTTTCTCTCTTTCTCTTTCTTTCTCTTTTTAGATAGCTTGCTATCCATCTTGTCGACGCAACTTTCTAAAGTTAACTTGTCAACCCCCTTAAGAGAATTCAGCCGATGCGGTCGATCTGGCTTGTAAGCTTGTTACAAAGGCCGTCGAGGGACCGATAAAAGGAACGACAACGGAAAGATGCTCGACCGGACGTCGTCGTTATAATTATAATATCGACTCTCGCGTTATCAAAGTTTCGTTGGACTTGTGAGAAATAACATTGAGTAAATAATCTCCTTTCATTTTCGTTTATTACGACGACGACGACGACGACGACGACGACGACTACTTCTTCTCGATTCCGAGGTTTCTATTATTGGTATGAAACGTCAAAAATTAATAATTAAAATATTGCATAGGTACCGTTTGCTTAATGTACTTCTGAAATTCGTATAGTTTTGTTGAAATGTGCCCAAAAAATTTAATACGATGTAACGGATGACTTTCTTTTCTTTTTTTTTTATTGACTAAACTATTTTTATTTACTATGTATGAGAATTCACGTAATTTGTACGCAATGTGTTAAGGATTTTTTCGATTATTCGATAGAAAAGATACGTTTATTTTTTTTTTTTTAACAACATCGTTAGAATAATGTTTTTTTTTTGTTAATTTTATATTTCGTACAGAATGCAATATATTAATTTGTTTATATATATATATATATATATATATATATTTATACGTATATATTATTTATATTTATGACAATTAGTAGAAATTATTTGACGACGCGTTGTAATTCGAACTTACAATTAGTAGACGATTTTTTAAAACTGTTTATGAATATAAAGATTGTTATCTATATTGGTTTTAGTTCTTAAAAATCAATATTACGTCAGTTATATAACTGAATAGAGTCGAAACACGATCGATATAGTATCAAAAATAATAAGTATATCGAACCGACATGATACAGGATAAATTCAGTAACTAACTATTTTTCTAATAATAATATTTATAATAAATCAATATTCTCTTTTTTATTTTTAATTATTCAGTACAATAAATACGGACCAGAATCGAAATAATAATTTTCAATGAAATCTGTTAAGTCAAAACATAATCAAGCACGTAATCCATTATTTTGTAAACTGAACTTCGTATTCCAAAAATATATTTCATATTTTCGACTAATTTTATATCATAAATTATTACATTCTTTGAACTGTAACGTTAATTACCAAATATCTTGTACCAAACAGTTTGAATATTATTTTCGGAAATCGTTTCAATCCTTGCTTTATAGATTTATACCATAATCCTAAATATTTGCGTATTAACCCCTTTGAATAAATAAAAGTTAAAGATTATTAAGAGTAGAGAATTATTAAGCTTTGATCCGTTAAATTTGCATTTGTAATAAAAAAAATTCTTATAGAATTTATGCGAAAAAAATAAATTTTTATTCACTTTTTATTTCTTTTTATTCATCCTTTTTTTTCTTATACACTTTATTAATATAAGTATTAAAAGAATTATAATGTGACGATTATATTTTGTTGTTCAAATATCTGGTTCTTTTAACTTAAACCACTTAGAATTATTAATATTACTGCTATTCAAGTGTTACACGTAATCTAAATAAATAAATGAAATCCAAGTCATAAAACCCGTCCTAAGCTTTATATCGTGTCTACTTTTAAAATGAAAAAAAATATCTATTCTCTCTCTCCTTTTCTCTTTCCCCAGGCTTATCTTTCCTTGTGACGATGATTAAAAATTCTGAGTAGAGAGGAAACACGATTTATTTATTAACGGGAAACAAAGAAAACATCCTACCCATGAATTTTAAATGAAAGCTTTCTTTATTACTACAACAAAAATAAGAATAGCAGATGAAATCTGATAAGGAAGGATGAAGATGAAATGTGAGAGAGAAAAAGAGAGAGAGAGAGAGAGAGAGAGAGAGAGAGAGAAATGTAGAAAGGCAGAAAATAAAAAAATAATCTCTTATGTTTAACATTATTAAGGATTTTCATGTCCTACTTGTATATTTTATTATATAAAAATATTTCTTACTTGAAATATATTCATAAGGATATCCTGTATAAAATTCAACAAATTTCTAGTTGTAAATTACTACTACTTTAATATATATTTTTTTCAAGTACTAATAAAACAAAAGATATATAAAATAATTTCATAAAGTAAAGAAAAGAATTCGATTTAAAAAAATTAATATTTTTTTCGTAGGGGAGTAAGAAAAAAAATGTTTAGAAAAATGCAAAACAAAGATTGTATATTTTCTCGTAATGTATTCTAAAAAAAAATGTCGTTTCTAAACTTGTTAAGTTGTTTTAGCGAGAAATAGATGTTGCAACGAACTTTGTAATTGCAAATGATTGTGCAATAGTGTTTATGATGGTAGTTATGAGTTAATTTCACGGATCACGAAGACATAGTCTTCCTTGTCACCGAAGTGTCGCGTACGAATCTAAATTCACTGAGCTTGCAGCTATTTCATATCGAAGTTCTAGAACACAGAAAGAGAGAGACAGAGAGAGAGAGAAAGAGAGAGAGAGAGAGAGAAAGAGAGATGGAATATATAGCTCGTAAACCTCATCAACGAGACGACAGGGGCAACGAAACCGACAAATTATGACTGACGTCTGCCAATTAGAGCATTGGTCAATCCTTTGTTTTGTGTAAATATATACATACATATGTATGTGTGTCTCTAGTTGACTATATTCTTCGAATATCAACATCAGAGAAAAGGGTCACTATCCTTTCTACTGGGTGATAAAAAATGAAATATTATAAATTTGTACGATGTGATAAATAGGATCAATATATTATTATAAAAACTTTTTTGAAATATATAGTCATTTAATATGTTTGTAATATAAATGTTTAAAGTTATGACAAATGTCACAGTTACGTTGTAGTGATTGCTGTGTTCTATAGAAGATATTTCAGGTATGCATTAGATTCAGTACAACCCCTAGCATAGACGTATAATATAATTTACCTATCAACAAAACCTTGTTCCCCTTTACCAGGTCATTAGATAGAGATAGCATTGAGAATCTTATTTTTTAGTAATGGTTATTATATTTTATTATATATACTTATATTCGTTTCTTATTTCATCAGACAAATTAATGATATTTTATTTTTCATCACCCCTGATTCGTTCTAACATATTCCTGGGGACGCTTTTGTCTTTGATTAATAGGAATTCGATGAAAGTATAATAGCCGTCTATCGATTATGTTCTCTACCGCTTAGACATCTATATTTATCATGTGTAAGTATATAGACAATTTTGTAAAGAATATATTTCTTTGAGAATCGTGCACGAGATCATATTTTTTTTATGAAAAAAACAAAAAAAAAAGAAAAATTAAAAAGAAACAATTACAAAATAACTTATCTTATATAGTTGTGTTGTTAATACTAAAAACGTATGAAAAATTGTAAAGAATTCGATTTAAAGTATACCTCATATTTCATGCTGCTTTTTTCCTCTTTTCACGAGTTTACGCGAAGTCACGTGTGTTATACATACACAGATAAAACTTATGCACACTATTATTAACTTGAGCTTGGTGTATTGTGTTTAATCGATGAAAGAGTATATCATCCACGTTGTATTATCAGAGACCGATCGAAGCTGAACTTCCTTTAATCAGTATAACAGAAGAGTATTCTTCGTTCGACTTCCGCCCATCGATCCTTTTTCCTTTCTCCTCATTCTCTCTCTCACTCTCTCTCTCTCTCTCTTTCTTTCTGTCTTTCTTTCTTTCTGTATGTCTTTCTGTCTTTCTCTTTTTTTCTCATTATCTTTCGGAGAAGTCGTCATTACACGAAACTCGTTAGTCCGTTTATACGGAAAAAGTTCTGCTTTTACATTCGTGCCCTGCATACACGACTTTGTCTCTATATATCAACTTCATATATATATATATATATATAT
>NW_014569620.1:180498-187956 GCF_001313835.1 Polistes canadensis
TGTTAAGCATTATTTTTCAGCAACATTTTCTTTTTTACAATTTATGTTATAACTTTTGAATAAATCTTTAAATGTAATCTATGTATATATATATACATAGATTACATTTAAAGATTTATTCAAAAGTTATAACATAAATTGTAAAAAAGAAAATGTTGCTGAAAAATAATGCTTAACAATTTTTCGTATGTTGTTTACTATTTTGGAATGGGGTTCAACGTATTATTTTCTTAATAATAGTTTGATCACTTAGATCATCTAATAATCTTACTCGAAAAGATTTTTATTTGTTAATAGCATACACGTTAGTTAGCATATTGCAACGATATCATATTCGTATTCTCATAAACAAATAACATTTTGAACAACACATTTAAATAATTTGATAATTTATATTATAACTATTTAATAAAGCTTTAAGTGATCTATGTGTATATATGATTTATCTTTTTTCTTATTTTTGAAAATAGAATACGTTCACAACGACGTTTTTACGAAACAATTTCAGATACCAACTCTGTATATGAATATTTGTAGACTTGTGTATGTGTATGTGTGCGCGCAAAAGCATATATGTTTTGATATGAAGAGAATATCATGCGCGAGCACGAGACAGCAAGTTTTTTATAAGACATCAAGGAGGATTAGGAAAGTAAGGAGAAGAATAAGGACAAAAAATTATTCGAAAAGACAAGGATATGAGAAAGAAGTAGAAAAAAAAAAAAATGAGAAGGAAGTAATACGCTCGAAGCGGAAGGTACTTTAATTATGAGAAAAATCAAGTCACTTTTTTTATTGTTTTTCTTTTTTTTTTTTTATCATGACTATCATGGAAACTCTGTCTAACGTAGCATGAAAAAACTTTTAAAAAGAGATTACTGATATAGTAGGGTAATTAGCAATGATGCATTCTGAAGGTACACTGGTAATTAAGCCACTTTCTTTATCCGCACTTCTCTCTCGTTTTTTCTTTTCCACCTTTGTTCTGCATTGCGTAATAAATGTTGGATCGTGTAAGCATAAGTTTGTAAAGAAGATAAGAAGAAGAAGAACGAAGATTGGAAGGAAAATATTTCTTTTCTAATTCAATCAAACTTTAGGTAATGTGACGTATTTATAATTCGAACGTTTTTGCACACGTTTGTTTATATTCGAATAATTTCATTACATTTTTTTTTGTATAATAACCGAAATTAATTGTTAGTAATTAATATTCGTGTCGTGGTATATATATTGTAATGATGTATATATCTAGAATAAATTTATTTTTATTTGTAGATGCTTGAATGATTATTACACCTTGAACATACCTCATTAAACGTAATCAAAGATTAAATAGAATTTTTCAAGTAGAGAAATTACTTGTCGCAGTTTTATTAATTATCTTGTAAGATTGATCTTTGTCAGGGTAATGAGGTTTTAATTTATTTATCGTTGCGGATAAATTTTATGAGAATCGTTTGAAAATCTTAATCACAAACTTTCGTTTATTTTAATTGCGTTTAAATTTGTTGAAATAACGATAAGTGTAAACTTTGATATGAATATTATGTTAGAACTCTTAATAGATTATTATAGGGAAATGTGATTTTTACGGAAAAAAAAAAAAAAAGTAAAAGGAAAAGTCGTTATCGTTCTACGAATCTTGTCGTAGGTTTTCAAACAGATTTTTTTTTTTTATGAACGAACGCCTAACAGCATAGCAAGCAAATGTGCGAGAATCATGTTACGTAATTCTTTTACTTTTTTTTCTTTTTTTTTTTTACGATCGGTATCTCATCGGAGGCGCGCGTTTATACAAGGTTTTTAAATAAAATTGCATGAAACACGAATTGAGTTTTGTTTTTCCTTTATCAACCGTGTAGGTACATTTCGTTAACGGCATTTTTTGCATGTCGTAAAACGGTAAACGATCAATTACGATCGATAAGCTTGCAAACAACTGCGAATTTCTCATCGTTTTACATTTCTCTCAAAGTTTTTCATTATTAACAAATTAACGAAAAAAAAAATGAAAACAAAACAATATATATATATATATATATATATATTTTTTTTTTATCTTCTTACTTCTTTACAATTTGTCCGTAAACATTTGGTAAATTGTTATATAGGTACAAAAAAATAGTACGTGTACGGTATCTCCAATGAGAAGATAGTCGTCTCTGTTGTCATTTATTTCGCGTAAATTTAACTTTTTACTAGGTCTCTAGGGTGAATTCTTTTGTGCCTTCTAAGGATATATTGGCTGTGGGTATCGTTGGCTAGCGGGTTTATGTGCGTATCAATTCTTCTCTTGTATCTGTACGTTATCTTATAATCATTTCTTCTTGTATCATGGGAATTCTTAAATCCTTCCTTATTTCTTCATTACGAACTTACCATTGAACAAATGCATGATTGTGCGTATGGTTATGGATTGGTTGAGTCTCGAGCTTTACAATGTGACTTTTCGCTGCTATATTCCATAGCATAGTTTTGTAAAATGACACAAAAAAATAAAAATAATATAATAATTATTGACTAATATTTTGGCAATACCAAACATCGAATAAATTAACGAACGGATAAAGATTTTCACGTTATTTCTACGTGTGATCGCGTGTACGTTATTATTTTGATATATAAAATCTTCTCTATCGCAATAAAATCTATCATAAAGTTAATAAAATAAATATTGATGCTATTTTTTGGTCGTTCCTTTTGTTTATTTATGTTGTTGCCAATAAAATAAATGAAAAACGTTTATTTTTCTCGATATTTTATGGTGATTGGAATCCATTGTATATCGATGATAATAAAAATTGTTCGTTCATTTTCGTTTCCTTTTTTAATACTCTTTCGTAATCGAACTCATCGTTAGACGATCATAACAATGATTTATTTGTTTTCTATAGTTTATTTTCTACATTATTCAATTAACAAAAATATACGTAATAAAAATTTATATATATTACACTGATCAAACAGATAACATTTAAATTAATTTTACTAAAGTTTTTTTATCAAATCTATCATCGACCTAATACTGTAGAAAACACATTAATCAGAAACAATGCGATATTATTTTTTATATATAGTTATATATATAAATAACAATAAAAATTAAAGAATAATCAATCAATTATTAGACATGAAAAAACCGGATGTTCTCTCTGTTATAACAGCATGTACGATTTTAATACCATTTTCTTTACATTATCTTCGTACTTATTTAATTTACTTTTTATAAATAAAGCTTACAAAAGAGAGTGTGTGTGCGCAAACTCATTAAACATGTAATTAAGGTATACTAATGTATTTATTTCTAAATTGTTTTCATCCCAAACATATTTATTATACCAATAATTTTCAGGAAAAAATCTAATAAACGTAAACTGTATATATATATACATACGTTACATACATATATAGGTACCTAGCTAAAATTAGTTCAATTTTAGTTGTTGTTGTTGGCAGAAATACGATTAGAAATATCGACAGTTTCGAAAAATACTCGAATAGTGCATTAACCTAATTCTTTTCGATACGTGAATTGTACTAACGATCAAAAAAGTTTGATACCTGATCAATGATATAGAAAGAATAGGAGAAAAATAAAATTTTATACTAGTACAAATACTTCTTTCCAACTCTTTCTCTTGTGATTTAAAAATCATTATATTTTTCTCTATTTTTCCCATGAAAAAAAGAAGTTCATTAGTTGTTCAGTTCGAACCTTTTTGTTCGTTCGTCTGTCCGTCCTTCCGTGTGTTCGTTCGTTCGTTAGTTTGTTCGTTCGCTATTAAATTACTCTTCGATAGTGAAGTGAAAGAGCCTACGATGAAATTACGTTAACTCACATACATATTTGATATGATTAAATACCTTCGTCGAAAGATTGTTTTCGATATGGAAAAGTCGAGATACGAGAATAATGAAGAAAAAAGTATCTCTTGCGAGACATATAACGAGTTTTAACTACTTGGCATAGAATGACGTCATTTACTTTTTTAAATATACCTTACAGTATTACCAATTTATTATTTTAAAAAGTTTACTTCGCGTTATTTTCCGATAATAATAATATATATATCAAGCTAATTAAAATAATATTTAGTAATATAAAGTATTTCTTTTTTTAATTCTTTCAAAATTAATTATTGTTCAGTTAGCTAAATTGAATAATATTTTTTAAGAGACATCAAATTAGATTAGCAAGCAAGTTAATAAATCGTTATAAATCAAAAATTTAAACGAATACTTCGAGTTGACTTGTAAAGTAAGTTTTCGTATATATAAATCCTATTATAAATTAAAATTTTTCTTGAGAAATAAAAAATAAAGCGAATAGATCGAACTGTTGTATGGCAAAAATGATGTCACTTATGGTCTCATTAGGATAAGGGAAGACCTTGAAAGTGGGCTAGCAAACGTGCCGGAAAATCTTCCTTGTTAGCCTTCGAGCAGCGAAGCATTAAAGTTGAGAGGGATGGTAACTGAAGGTGAAGGGTGTTCTTGAGTGTGTGTGTATGTAAGTTTGTGAGTTCGTTGTGTGTATATTGATAGATAAAGAGGGGAAAATAAAATGTTAATTTTTTATTCTGATTTCTTTTAGGTGATACCCTTATGTCGTTTACTATTTTTTTTTCTTAAATCAATTAATCGACAGGTTGTAAGATTATGACTTTTTCACTTTATAACGATGCTTTTACAACTTCTACGTTCCTTGAAAAAAAAGTTTATTCTTTTTAAGACGTTTTCTGTTAAAACGCTCTTCTCGTTCTTTTTGAAAAAAAGAAAAAAAAATGTTATCGAGTATTAGTTTAACGATAAGAAGGTAATTTCTTTTCGTTTACTGGCACACCGATTTATGTCAAAAGGTTTTCCTTTTTTTTTTTTTTAGATAAAAGATTAAACATTGCTAATTTATTTCTATAAGGTATTAAAAAAAAAAAAATCCGAGTCTTTGGAGATTTTTGTCATATAATAATTCTAATCGACAATTTTTGGAATTTAATGTAACTTAACTTTCCGTTGGATTATAAAGAACACACAATTATATAACATTTTATTCGAATTGAATAAAAGTACTTGATTGTTTTTAGAAAAATACAAATATACACAGTTTTAATCTTTTATGATAATATTTGTTTATCTCACGAACGATTAAGTAAAGTTGGTTGCATTAGAATAACAAATTTAGAACATTTGAAAAACTAATTTCGAATTGATCGAAACGTTACATAATTTTATTTGGAATCTCAATGTTAGAAGAAAAATAAAGTTAGTTGAAAAAAAAAAAAAAATGGTAAATAAAACCACATGAAAAATAAAATACAATATTTCTTTTTCATAGCGAGATGAAATAATTACTATAATAAAAGTAAATATATATATATATATAAAACGTTTCGTACATTAAACGGAAAACGATAGCAGAAAATAAATATTACCGACATCGAGATGTTATTTCTAATAAAATGTTTCGTCCGTATATCAAGATAATATCCTTGCGAAAATCGATCTTTTAAGGATGAAATATAGGATGGAAAGAAAAAAGAAAGATAAAACTTTTTGGGATAAGGGTGGGGTGGGGGGTGCAAGTACGTGCTTCTCTTCCCTTGTTAGGGCAAGGGCTACAAAATCGGTTTTGAAAACTTATCCTAAAAAGCTTTATTATTTTTTCTTTTTTCGCTTCTTATTATTCTTACTTCTTCATACTTTTTTACTTCTTTTCTTTTATTTATTTTTTTTTCCTAATCTTTTTTATTCCATCAATGGACGATTAATTTTGATTTCTGTTCACATAACTACAGGACGTACATTTTCCGATTCATCTGAACAATGTCAAATAATAATAGAAAAATTGATATTTAATTTTTTAAACCGACATGTATAACATTGAGGTTGTTGCATACTCGTATATATATTTTAAAGTATCAGAATATGTTAGTATCTTAAAAAATTATTAATGTTCACTGAGTATATGTTATTATCTCATGTCAGTGTCGTATAATCATACTAATGTAAATGATATTATACATTTTACATCGGGTATAAATTTTTAGTTAGACGTTAAACGAAAATTAGCTTACCTGGGACGTAGGAAAGTTAACAGGAAAATAAATTATTTCATGAGTAAAACAATTGTTTTTTTCGAGATATGAAGCAGAAAGGTGTTTAAATAAAGATGAGCAAGAGCAAAAATATGTAAATATTAATCATTTCAAATGTATATGAGAATATAACTATCTATATAAGAGTATAACGGTTCGTTTCTTCTTTTAAAAAATATATATCTTAACACCCGTAAGAGGAAGACAAAAAAATGGGGTAAAAATAACATAAAATGTCACTCGAAGTAACAACAAACGTTACGGTTTCAAAACATCGAATAATTTACGTAATTTTAAAGGGAAGTTGTTGTAGCCAGGATGAGAAAAGAAACGTTTCGTGTTCCGTTCTATTTTTATTTTTCTTTAGTATTTTTATTCAATCTTCTTCTTCTTCTTCTCTCTCTCTCTCTCTCTCTCTCTCTCCCTTTTTATTTCTTTTCCCTTAATAAACAAAATAAAATACAAAAAGTATCATTTCTCATGAAAAGCCCATCATGAATCGTTTTCTTGTATAAATTACGTAACCAAAGACATGCATTGTTTGTGTTAATATTTCGTTTGAAATAAAATCCTTCTTTTTAAATTCTACATTTGTTTAAAATAGTTCCGAAACGAAAAGAACATAATAACAATTAGAACGCCCCTGTAATCGTGGTTATTAAATAAACAATATGTAAAATTTCCGCGTGTGTACCTTTAACACATGCGGAAGGCAATATTTATTTCATTAGTTATGTATTCGACGTCGAAATTTTACGAGAAAGAGTGAAATGATGAATTTAACGAGAGAAATACGAAGAGAGAGAGAGAGAGATATAGACAGAACGCATTTTCTCTCTTTCTCATTCCACGTGTATCATAAATTTTCATATTGAGAATAAATTCGATCAGGGAATAACAAGCGCATCGAAATATCTCGTAGAATTCAGCATCCGTGGGAGGAGGGGAGGAGGAAGAGAGTTTTATTAATCCAGAAATAGTGTATAGAGATCAATATACAGTCACTTCGAAAAATATTCTCGACTCTGTAATATGATTAACTTTCATACATCAAATTTTGGTTGTTTATAAATTACCCTGTTTATTGTGCTTTTAGCAATATAGATTATTTATAGTTATTAATATTTATAAATATGTATATAATAATCTATTTACACTAAATTAAAAGATAAAGTTGATAAATTTGACCAGTCGAACTTAGTGTATAAAATACCATGTGAATGTGATAAAAGCTATATTGGTCAAACGAAACAGAAATTAAAAAAAAGATTAGACCAACATAAAAATGACTGTAAACCCATAAATGTAAATAAAACCAATACCACAGCGTTAGCTGAACACCATTTCAAAACAGGACATA